>NW_027149861.1:317500-560000 GCF_031143425.1 Pleurodeles waltl
TAGTAATACTTAGAACTTTGAATAGAATCAATGCAAACAGTTTTTTTTTTTAAATGGCAAAAATCTATTTTAAAAGTGGACACTGCAATTTTTAACAGTTCCTGGGGGAGGTAAGAACAGTACAGTAACAAACGTTTGGGTTCAATCTCAGGGGCATAGGCAGCCCACAGTTGGGTGTTCAAGATAACCCTTGCAGCTAGGTACCCGTGTTGTCGGAGGACTGGAGGGGCCCCAAGTAGACACAAAAACCACACCCTAAGCGGCACAGGGGTGGCCGGGTGCAGTGGGCTAACAGGGTGTCGGGTTCTCAATAGAACTTTATAGAGGGACCCGGGGGACACTTAGGCGCTGCAGGCAGGGCACAGGGGGGGCTTCTCGGGCAAGCCACCAACTGGGCAAGGGTGAGGGCCGCCTGCTGGTTGTTGCTGCACTGGTGGTCAGTTTCTCTCAGGCCTGGTATCGCCAGGTGCAGTGCTATACCAGGCGACGGATATCTTCGTCCTGGGCAGGAGGGTCCTCGGGATTCCCTCTGCAGACGTTGTGGGGGTTTGAAGAGTCCGGCCTAGGGTGGACACGCAGTCGGAATAATCTGGGGATCGTCTCTGGCTAGTTGGTTTCTCTGGACACGGGCCAGGGGTCAGGTGCTGAGTAGTTGGGACTCACGCTTCTGGAGTGAGGTGGGGAGTCCCTTTAAAGATGGTTTCTTGGTCTTTTTGTTGGGCAGGTCTGCTGTTCACTGGAGTTTCTTGGTCCTCGGTGATGCAGGCAGTCGCCTGGAGGGTTCACTGGCCCTGCAGAACTCATTGCTACTTCTTTTGCAGCTTTTTGAAGTAGGAAACGGACAGGTAGGGCTGGGGCCTTTTTAGTTGTCTCCTCCTCTCTGCAGGGTTTTCAGCTCAGCAGTCCTCCTTTCTTGAGGTCGTCAGGAAATCTGAAGAGCTGGGTTCAGGGTCGCCCCTAAATTGGGGGTCAGGGGGCAGTAGCCAATGGTTACTGTCCCGAAGGGTGGCTACACCCTCCTTGTGCCCACAACCCTCTGCGTTTTCTCCCCACTAGCACACACAAGCTGTAAGGCAGTGTGCATGTACTGAGGGGTCCCAACAGTGGCATAATATATGCTGCAGCCTTTAGGAACCCTCTCTGGTACCAGGTGTACCTTTTACAAGGGACTTAACTGTGTGCCAGGCCGCTGCCAATTGTGGAAACAAAGGTTCAGTTTTAGGGAAAGAACAGTGATGCTGGGGCCTGGTTAGCAGGGTCCCAGCACACTTCCAATCAAAGCTAACATCAACATTAGGCAAAACGTGGGGGGATGACCATGCCACCAGTGTCATTTTCCTACATGTGTGGTGTAGACCATGAGGCTGCTTTGCATATGCCTCCCATTGGTATATTTCCTAAAAATGCTATTGAAGCTCCTTTCTAGAATGTGCTTTAGGAGTTACCAATAGTTGGCTTTGAGATAGCAAGTATGAATACACTTTACTATCCATCTGGCTAATCCTAGTTTTGAACAAGAATTACATGTATGAGGCTGTTGTAGATTTTCTGAAATGTTTGGTTCTGTCTACATAGACCTCTTGCCATCAAGAGTGTGTAGAGCTCTTTCAGCAACTGAATCTGGCTGTGGAAAAAAAGACTGGCAATTCCTCGGACTGATTGATTTGAAATGGTGAAACCACTTATGGAAGAAACGTTGGATTTGTTTGGAGTACTCTTTTGTGCTTGTGAATTTGGAAGAAAGGTTTGTAAGGAAAAGCCTCCTTGGCATGATTGCCCCCTAACTTTTTGCCTTTGCTGATGCTAAGTTATGATTTGAAAGTGTGCTGGGATCCTGCTAACCAGGCCCCAGCACCAGTGTTCTTTCCCTAAACTGTACCTTTGTCTCCACAATTGGCACAACCCTGGCACTCAGGTAAGTCCTTTGTAACTGGTACCCCTGTACCAAGGGCATTGATGCCAGAGAAGGTCTCTAAGGGCTGCAGCATGTCTTATGCCACCCTAGGGACCCCTCACTCAGCACATGCACACTGCTTCACAGCTTGTGTGTGCTGGTGGGGAGAAAATGACTAAGTCGACATGGCACTCCCCTCAGAGTGCCATGCCAAGCCCACACTGCCTGTGGCATAGGTAAGTCTCCCCTCTAGCAGGCCTAACAGCCCTAAGGCAGGGTGCACTATACCACATGTGAGGGCACATGTGCATGAGCACTATGCCCCTACAGTGTCTAAGCAAAACCTTGACATTGTAACAGCAGGGTAGCCCTAAGAGTATATGGTCTGGGAGTTTGCCAGACACGAACTCCACAGTTCCATAATGGCTACACTGAAAACTGGGAAGTTTGGTATCAAACTTCTCAGCACAATAAATGCACACTGATGCCAGTGTGCAATTTATTGTAAAATACACCCAGAGGCATCTTAGAGATGCCCCCTGAATGCCTACCTGACTTCTAGTGTAGGCTGACCAGTTCCTGCCAGCCTTCCACACACCAGACATGTTGCTGGCCACATGAGGAGAGTGCCTTTGTCACTCTGTGGCCAAAAACAAAGCCTGTACTGGGTGGAGGTGCTTCTCAACTTCCCCTGCAGGAACTGTAAAACCTAGCGGTGAGCTTCAAAGGCTCACCCCTTTTGTTACAGCGCCTCAGGGCATCCCAGCTAGTGGAGAGGCCTGCCCCTCCGGCCACTGTCCCCACTTTTGGCGGCAAGGCTGGAGGAGATAATGAGAAAAACAAGGAGGAGTCACCCACCAGTCAGGACAGCCCATACAGTGTCCTGAGCTGATGTGACCTCTACTTTGAGAAAGCCTCCATCCTGAGTTGGGAGGATTCCCCCAATAGGATTAGGGATGTGCCCCCTTCCCCACAGGGAGGAGGCACAAAGAGGGTGTAGCCACCCTCCAGGACAGTAGCAATTGGCTACTGCCCTGCAAGACCTAAACATATCCCTAAATTCAGTACTTAGGGGCTCACCAGATCCCAGGAAATCAGATTCCTGCAACCTCAATAAAGAAGGACTGCTGACCAACAAGCCTGCAGAGAAGGAGGAAGACGACAACTGCTTTGGCCCCAGCACTACCCGCCTGTCTCCAACTTCGTAAACCTGCTCCAGCGACGCAACCGACAGGGACCAGTGACCTCGGAAGCCTCAGAGGACTGCCCTGGACTACAGGACCAAGAAACTCCTGTGAACAGCGGCCCTGTTCAAAACCAGCTACTTCTTTGCAAAAGGAAGCAACTTCCAAAGACTTCATGTTTCCCGCCAGAAGCGTGAGACTCTGTTTTCTGCAGGTCGAGTCTGGTGCAGAGTGTAAACACCTCAGGGAGGACTCCCCGGCGACTGCGAGCCCATGAGTAACCAGAGACGACCCCCAAGAGCCCCCACAGTGACACCTGCAGAAAGAATCCAGAGGCTCCCCCTGACCACGACTGCCTGAACAAAGGACCCGACGCCTGGAACCAACACTGCACCCGCAGCCCCCAGGACCTGAAGGAACCAAACCTCAACGCAGGAGTGACCCCCAGGTGACCCTCTGCCTTGCCCAGGTGGGGGCTGTCCCGAAAGGCCCCCCCTGTGCCTGCACCTCTAGAGTGACCCCCGGGTCCCTCCATTGAAACCTATACAAAACCCAACGCCTGCTTTGCACACTGCACCCGGCCGCCCCTGTGCCGCTGAGGGTGTGTTTTGTGTGCCTACTTGTGTCAACCCCCCCCCCCCCCCCCCAAGGCTCTACAAAACCCCCCTGGTCTGCCCCCCGAGGACGCAAGTACTTACCTGCTGGCAGACTGGAACCAGAGCACCCCTGTTCTCCATAGGCGCCTGTTTGTTTTGGGCGCCTGTTTGACCTCTGCACCTGACCGGCCCTGAGCTGCTGGTGTGGTAACTTTGGGGTTACCTTGAACCCCCAGCTGTGGGCTGCCTATGCCCCAGGACTGAGACTTGTAAGTGTTTTACTTACCTCCTATCTAACCTTTACGTACCTCCCCCAGGAACTGTTGATTTTTGCACTGTGTCCACTTTGAAAATAGCTTATTGCCATTTTTACAAAGACTGTACATGATATTGTTTTCATTCAAAGTTCCTAAAGTATCTAAGTGAAGTAACTTACATTTAAAGTGTTTGATGTAAATCTTGAACCTGTGGTTCTTAAAATAAACTAAGAAAATATATTTTTCAATATAAAAAAACCTATTGGCCTGGAATTGTCTCCGAGTGTGTGTTCCTCATTTATTGCCTGGGTGTGTACAACAAATGCTTAACACTACTCCTTTGATAAGCCTACTGCTCGACCACACTACCAAAAAATAGAGCATTAGTATTATCTCTTTTTGCCACTATCTTACCTCTAAGGGGAACCCTTGGACTCTGTGCATACTATTCCAGGCTGTAAAGAAATGGCTCCCTGTTGCAGTTACCCCCCCACTTTTTGCCTGATACTGATGCTGACTTGACTGAGAAGTGTGCTGGGACCCTGCTAACCAGGCCCCAGCACCAGTGTTCTTTCACCTAAAATGTACCATTGATTCCACAATTGGCACACCCTGGCATCCAGATAAGTCCCTGGTAACTGGTACCTCTGGTACCAAGGGCCCTGATGCCAGGGAAGGTCTCTAAGGGCTGCAGCATGTATTATGCCACCCTAGAGACCCCTCACTCAGCACAGACCCACTGCTTACCAGCTTGTGTGTGCTAGTGAGAACAAAATGAGTAAGTCGACATGGCACTCCCCTCAGGGTGCCATGCCAGCCTCTCACTGCCTATGCAGTATAGGTAAGACACCCCTCTAGCAGGCCTTACAGCCCTAAGGCAGGGTGCACTATACCATAGGTGAGGGTACCAGTGCATGAGCACTGTGCCCCTACAGTGTCTAAGCAAAACCTTAGACATTGTAAGTGCAGGGTAGCCATAAGAGTATATGGTCTGGGAGTTTGTCAAACACGAACTCCACAGCACCATAATGGCTACACTGAAAACTGGGAAGTTTGGAATCAAACTTCTCACCACAATAAATGCACACTGATGCCAGTGTACATTTTGATTGCAAAATACACCCCAGAGGGCACCTTAGAGGTGCCCCCTGAAACTTAACCGACTGTCTGTGTAGGCTGACTAGTTCCAGCAGCCTGCCACACTAGAGACATGTTGCTGGCCCCATGGGGAGAGTGCCTTTGTCACTCTGAGGCCAGTAACAAAGCCTGCACTGGGTGGAGATGCTAACACCTCCCCCAGGCAGGAGCTGTGACACCTGGCGGTGAGCCTCAAAGGCTCACCCCTTTGTCACAGCCCAGCAGGGCACTCCAGCTTAGTGGAGTTGCCCGCCCCCTCCGGCCACGGCCCCCACTTTTGGCGGCAAGGCTGGAGGGAACAAAGAAAGCAACAAGGAGGAGTCACTGGCCAGTCAGGACAGCCCCTAAGGTGTCCTGAGCTGAAGTGACTCTAACTTTTAGAAATCCTCCATCTTGCAGATGGAGGATTCCCCCAATAGGGTTAGGATTGTGACCCCCTCCCCTTGGGAGGAGGCACAAAGAGGGTGTACCCACCCTCAGGGCTAGTAGCCATTGGCTACTAACCCCCCAGACCTAAACACGCCCTTAAATTTAGTATTTAAGGGCTACCCTGAACCCTAGAAAATTAGATTCCTGCAACAACAAGAAGAAGGACTGCCCTGCTGAAAAACCCCTGCAGAGGAAGACCAGAAGACGACAACTGCCTTGGCTCCAGAAACTCACCGGCCTGTCTCCTGCCTTCCAAAGAAGGCTGCTCCAGCGACGCTTTCCAAAGGGACCAGCGACCTCTGCATCCTCTGAGGACTGCCCTGCTTCGACGACGACAAGAAACTCCCGAGGACAGCGGACCTGCTCCAAAAAGACTGCAACTTTGTTCCAAGAAGCAGCTTTAAAGAACCCTGCAACTCTCCGCAAGAAGCGTGAGACTTGCAACACTGCACCCGGCGACCCCGACTCGGCTGGTGGAGAACCAACACCTCAGGGAGGACCCCCGGACTACTCTCGACTGTGAGTACCAAAACCTGTCCCCCCTGAGCCCCCACGGCGCCGCCTGCAGAGGGAATCCCGAGGCTTCCCCTGACCGCGACTCTCTGAAACCTAAGTCCCGACGCCTGGAAAAGACCCTGCACCCGCAGCCCCGGACTTTCACTGCAGAAGTGACCCCCAGGAGTCCCTCTCCCTTGCCCAAGTGGAGGTTTCCCCGAGGAAGCCCCCCCTTGCCTGCCTGCAGCGCTGAAGAGATCCCTTGATCTCTCATTGACTTACATTGCGAACCCGACGCTTGTTCTAACACTGCACCCGGCCGCCCCCGCGCCGCTGAGGGTGAAATTTCTGTGTGGGCTTGTGTCCCCCCCGGTGCCCTACAAAACCCCCCTGGTCTGCCCTCCGAAGACGCGGGTACTTACCTGCAAGCAGACCGGAACCAGGGCACCCCCTTCTCTCCATTCTAGCCTATGCGTTTTGGGCACCACTTTGAACTCTGCACCTGACCGGCCCTGAGCTGCTGGTGTGGTAACTTTGGGGTTGCTCTGAACCCCCAACGGTGGGCTACCTTGGACCAAGAACTGAACCCTGTAAGTGTCTTACTTACCTGGTAAAACTAACAAAAACTTACCTCCCCCAGGAACTGTGAAAATTGCACTAAGTGTCCACTTTTAAAGTAGCTATTTGTGAATAACTTGAAAAGTATACATGCAATTGAAATGATTCAAAGTTCCTAATGTACTTACCTGCAATACCTTTCAAACAAGATATTACATGTTAAATTTGAACCTGTGGTTCTTAAAATAAACTAAGAAAAGATATTTTTCTATAACAAAACCTATTGGCTGGATTTGTCTCTGAGTGTGTGTACCTCATTTATTGTCTATGTGTATGTACAACAAATGCTTAACACTACTCCTTGGATAAGCCTACTGCTCGACCACACTACCACAAAATAGAGCATTAGTATTATCTATTTTTGCCACTATCTTACCTCTAAGGGGAACCCTTGGACTCTGTGCATGCTATTCCTTACTTTGAAATAGCACATACAGAGCCAACTTCCTACATTGTTTCAATGATAAACTGCATCAGCATCTAGTAGACCTAGGACCAATTTCTCCCCAAGAATTGGGAAAGAAGGCAGACCACTGGGTCAAGACAAGGGTGACCAAGACTTCCACGGGGGTGACCAAAAGAAAGGGGTCACAATGCCTCCCCAGGGGAAGTGTGTTGAGACATCCAAGGGAAAAAGTAAAGAGTCTTCTACAGGGCCTCAAAAACCTACTCAGGAGGGTGGGTCCAAAGCCTCTTCACAATCCTCATTTGGGTACAAGGGTAAAAACCTTGATCCCAAAAAGGCCTGGTGTCGCAGCTGTAATCAGCATGGACACCAAACTGGGGGCAAGGCCTGTCCGAAGAAAGGTTCCACTTCAACTACTACTCCAGTTAGCACTGGAATAACCAGTCTCCAGGTGGGATCAACAGTGTGCCCAGAGCAAATCAGGGTCTACACTGAAGCTACATTAGTCTCTGAGGGTGGGGTGGACTTAGCCACACTAGCTGCCTGGCCACCTAACATGCAGAAATACAGGCAGCAGCTCTTTATCAATGGGTCTAGAGTAGAGGCCCTAAGGGATACAGGTGCCAGTGTCACTATGGTGACAAACTGGTTTTCCCAGGACAATACCTGACTGGACAAACTTATCCAGTCACCAATGCTGACAATCAGACTAAAGTACTTCCCATGGCTATGGTAACTTTAGAATAGGGAGGGGTCACTGGCCTGAAACAGGTGGTAGTCTCTTCTGCTATACCAGTAGAATGTCTGCTTGGAAATGATCTGGAGTCCTCAGCATGGGCTGAGGTAGAACTCAAAACCCATGCAGCCATGCTGGGTATCCCTGAACTGGTGTGTGTCAAGACTAGGGCACAGTGCAGAGCTCAGGGTGAAAAAGAGGTGTTGGAGTCTGGAATAATTGCCCAACCCTCCAAACGAAAAGGAAAGAATACAGGAGAACCAGGTTCAGCACTGAAAAAGAAACAGGACCTCTTCTCAGGAAGAAGTTCTATCCCCTGAGGGAACTGAGCCTATAGAGTTAGAACCTTACCAGGTTGAGCTCTTGGGCCCAGGGGAACCCTCAAGGGAACAGCTGTGCAAGGGGCAAGAAACTTGTCCCTCTCTTGAAGGCCTAAGGCAGCAAGCTACTGAACAAGGAAATGTCAGTAGAACCCACAGGGTCTATTGGGAAGATGGACTCCTTTACACTGAGGCAAGAGATCCTAAACCTGGTGCCACTAGGAGAGTGGTAGTGCCTCAGGAGTTAATGGAATTCATTCTGACCTTAGTCCACGACATTCCCCTTGCGGGCATTTGGGACAAACCAAGACATGGGAGAGGTTAGTCAACCATTTCTATTGGCCCAATATATGTCCCAGAAGGTAAAGGAGTTTTGTGTCTCCAGTGCCACCTGTCAAGCCAGTGGTAAGACAGATAGCCATCCAAAGGCCCCCTTCATTCCACTTCCAGTAATGGGGGTCCCCTTTGAAAGAGTGGGAGTGGATATAGTGGGTCCACTTGAACCTCCCACAGCCCCAGGAAATCAGTATATCCTAGTAGTAGTGGATCATGCTACTTGGAACCCTGAAGCAATTCCCCTTAGGTCAACTACTGTCCCTGCAGTACCCAAAGCATTCATTTACCAGAGTGGGATTTCCTAAGGAGGTGGTTTCTGACATAGGTACCAACTTCATGTCAGCTCGCCTAAAACACATGTGGAATGAGTGTGCAGTGACTTACAAATTCAACACACCATACCATCCACAAACCAATGGTCTTGTTGAGAGATTTAACAAGACAATGAAGGGCATGATCATGGGGCTCCCTGAAAAACTCAAGAGGAGATGGGATGTCCTCTTGCCATGCCTGCTTTTCGCCTACAGAGAGGTGCCTCAGAAGGGAGTAGGGGTTTCCCCCTTTGAACTTCTGTTTGGCCATCCTGTTAGGGGACCAATAGCTCTTGTGAAAGAAGGCTTGGAGAGACCTCTCCATGAGCCTAAGCAAGATATAGTGGACTATGTACTAGCTGAGTGTGTGTTCCTCATTTATTGCCTGTGTGTGTACAACAAATGCTTAACACTACCCTCTGATAAGCCTACTTCTCGACCACACTACCACAAAATAGAGCATTATAATTATCTACTTTTGCCACTATCTTACCTCTAAGGGTAACCCCTGGACTCTGTGCACACTATTTCTTGCTTTGAAATAGTATATACAGAGCCAACTTCCTACAAGGTTCTTCTAAAGTGAATGCTTGAATTTTATAACTCTCCTTAAGGAAGTAATTGCTACCAAGAAAGCAACTTTCCATGACAGAAATTGAAGAGCGCAAGAATGCATGGGTTCAAATGGTCGACCCACAGACCTTCTAGGCACAATGCTAAGATTCCAGGCTGGAGCTGGTGGAGCTCTAGGTGGAATGACTCTTAAGGCCCTCCATAGAAGCTTTTATATGTAAATAAGCAAACTGTAGGACCTCAGGAGCCAAATCGCCAGGTTAAGCATACTGTGATTGGGATGCCTGATTTGGTATTTTTTGAGCTTGTGATGTGGTCTGTTTGGGAGCTTGTGATGAGGTACTACAGATAAGTCCAATAGTGTTTAGTACCAGTGTTGACATGCCCATGTCGGAGCTATGAGTATCATAGAGAAGGAAGTGTGACTGATTTTGTTGACCAGAAACCGAATTAGTGGGAGAGGGGTGTAAAGAAATGGCTCCCTGTTGCAGTTACCCCCCACTTTTTGCCTGATGCTGACTTGACTGAGAAGTGTGCTGGGACCCTGCTAACCAGGCCCCAGCACCAGTGTTCCTTCACCTAAAATGTACCATTGTATCCACAATTGGCACACCCTGGCATTCAGATAAGTCCCTTGTAACTGGTACTTCTAGTACCAAGGGCCCTGATGCCAAGGAAGGTCTCTAAGGGCTGCAGCATGTCTTATGCCACCCTAGAGACCCCTCACTCAGCACAGACACACTGCTTACAAGCCTGTGTGTGCTAGTGAGAACAAAATGAGTAAGTCGACATGGCACCCCCCTCAGGGTGCCATGCCAGCCTCTCACTGCCTATGCAGTATAGGTAAGACACCCCTCTAGCAGGCCTTACAGCCCTAAGGCAGGGTGCACTATACCATAGGTGAGGGTACCAGTGCATGAGCACTGTGCCCCTACAGTGTCTAAACAAAACCTTAGACATTGTAAGTGCAGGGTAGCCATAAGAGTATATGGTCTGGGAGTCTGTTTTACACGAACTCCACAGCACCATAATGGCTACACTGAAAACTGGGAAGTTTGGTATCAAACTTCTCAGCACAATAAATGCACACAGATGCCAGTGTACATTTTAGTGTAAAATACACCACAGAGGGCACCTTAGAGGTGCCCCCTGAAACTTAACCAACTAGCTGTGTAGGCTGACTGGTTCCAGCAGCCTGCCACACTAGAGACATGTTGCTGGCCCCATGGGGAGAGTGCCTTTGTCACTCTGAGGCCAGTAACAAAGCCTGCACTGGGTGGAGATGCTAACACCTCCCCCAGGCAGGAGCTGTGACACCTGGCGGTGAGCCTCAAAGGCTCACCCCTTTGTCACAGCCCAGCAGGGCACTCCAGCTTAGTGGAGTTGCCCGCCCCCTCCGGCCACGGCCCCCACTTTTGGCGGCAAGGCTGGAGGGAACAAAGAAAGCAACAAGGAGGAGTCACTGGCCAGTCAGGACAGCCCCTAAGGTGTCCTGAGCTGAGGTGACTAACTTTTAGAAATCCTCCATCTTGCAGATGGAGGATTCCCCCAATAGGGTTAGGATTGTGACCCCCTCCCCTTGGGAGGAGGCACAAAGAGGGTGTACCCACCCTCAGGGCTAGTAGCCATTGGCTACTAACCCCCCAGACCTAAACACGCCCTTAAATTTAGTATTTAAGGGCTACCCTGAACCCTAGAAAATTAGATTCCTGCAACTACAAGAAGAAGGACTGCCCAGCTGAAAACCCCTGCAGCGGAAGACCAGAAGACGACAACTGCCTTGGCTCCAGAAACTCACCGGCCTGTCTCCTGCCTTCCAAAGATCCTGCTCCAGCGACGCCTTCCAAAGGGACCAGCGACCTCGACATCCTCTGAGGACTGCCCCTGCTTCGAAAAGACAAGAAACTCCCGAGGACAGCGGACCTGCTCCAAGAAAAGCTGCAACTTTGTTTCCAGCAGCTTTAAAGAACCCTGCAAGCTCCCCGCAAGAAGCGTGAGACTTGCAACACTGCACCCGGCGACCCCGACTCGGCTGGTGGCGATCCAACACCTCAGGAGGGACCCCAGGACTACTCTAAGACTGTGAGTACAAAAACCTGTCTCCCCTGAGCCCCCACAGCGCCGCCTGCAGAGGGAATCCCGAGGCTTCCCCTGACCGCGACTCTTTGAATCCAAAGTCCCGACGCCTGGGAGAGACCCTGCACCCGCAGCCCCCAGGACCTGAAGGACCGGACTTTCACTGGAGAAGTGACCCCCAGGAGTCCCTCTCCCTTGCCCAAGTGGAGGTTTCCCCGAGGAATCCCCCCCTTGCCTGCCTGCAGCGCTGAAGAGATCCCGAGATCTCTCATAGACTAACATTGCGAACCCGACGCTTGTTTCTACACTGCACCCGGCCGCCCCCGCGCCGCTGAGGGTGAAATTTCTGTGTGGACCTGTGTCCCCCCCGGTGCCCTACAAAACCCCCCTGGTCTGCCCTCCGAAGACGCGGGTACTTACCTGCAAGCAGACCGGAACCGGGGCACCCCCTTCTCTCCATTCTAGCCTATGTGTTTTGGGCACCACTTTGAACTCTGCACCTGACCGGCCCTGAGCTGCTGGTGTGGTGACTTTGGGGTTGCTCTGAACCCCCAACGGTGGGCTACCTTGGACCAAGAACTAAGCCCTGTAAGTGTCTTACTTACCTGGTTAACCTAACAAATACTTACCTCCCCTAGGAACTGTGAAAATTGCACTAAGTGTCCACTTTTAAAACAGCTATTTGTGAATAACTTGAAAAGTATACATGCAATTTTGATGATTTGAAGTTCCTAAAGTACTTACCTGCAATACCTTTCGAATGAGATATTACATGTAGAATTTGAACCTGTGGTTCTTAAAATAAACTAAGAAAAGATATTTTTCTATACAAAAACCTATTGGCTGGATTTGTCTCTGAGTGTGTGTACCTCATTTATTGTCTATGTGTATGTACAACAAATGCTTAACACTACTCCTTGGATAAGCCTACTGCTCGACCACACTACCACAAAATAGAGCATTAGTATTATCTCTTTTTGCCACTATCTTACCTCTAAGGGGAACCCTTGGACTCTGTGCATGCTATTCCTTACTTTGAAATAGCACATACAGAGCCAACTTCCTACAAGGGGGGAAAAGCGAAAGCAAATATCCCTGACCAATTGATCCATAGAGCATTGCCCTTGGATGGAGGGGGTGGGTACCTGGATGCGAAGTTTGGGCATTTTGCGTTTCCCCACATGTGAAAGTACTGTTGAATTACTTGTGGGATAATCTCCCATTTGTGTATTTGCTGCTGCGTCCTGCTGAAGAGGTCCGCTAGTTGGTTGTGTATCCCTGGGATATACTCTGCTAGTAGTTGAATACGATTGTGAATTGCCCCCTTCCAAATTGTCTGTGCTAGAAGGGACAATTGAGATGAGTGTAAGCCCCCCCCCCCCCCCCCAACCGGTTTCTGCAGATAATACACTGTCATTTTGTCTGCCCTCATTAACACTGTCTTGTGCGTGATCTTTGGCGGGAACGCTTTGAGTGGCAAGAACACTGCTAGCAGTTCCAACTGGTTTATGTAGTAAGTCTGCTGAATTGAATTGAGTCCCATTCTTCCTGTATTGTGAGATTGTTGAGATGGGCTCCATAACCTTTCATTGATGAATCTGTGGTGATTAAGGTCTGTGGCCCAGGGTCCTGAAATGGCCACCATTTTGATAAGTTGGTGCGATTCCACCATTGCAGATAATTTTAAGTCTGGCAGCCCAACAACACTATATCGTGAAGTTGACCCTGTGCCCGAGACCATTGTTGTGAAAGACACTGTTGCAGGGGTCTCATGTTTGGAGCTGCATTGGGCACTACTGATATGCAGGATACAATCATTCCCAATAGATTCATGATAAAGCTTACTGTGTAAGTTTGTATTTTAGCAGAGATACGAAAATGTGGAATGCTTGAATCCTTTGTGGGTTTGGGTAGACTAATGCTGACTGAGTGTTCAGAATTACTCTCAGATATGGTTGTATTTCCAACTGGCTGAAGGCAAGACTTATGGTAATTGACTGTGAACCCTAGACTGTGTAAGGTATCGATTGTGTTGTTGACAGGTTTGAATGGTGCTGGCTTTTATGAGCCAGTCGTCGAGATAAGAAAAGACATGTATAAACCGTCTGAGGTATTCTGCACCCACTGCTAGGCATTTGGTAAATACCCTTGGTGCTGTTGTTATTCTGAAGGGTGGCACTTAGAATTGGTAGTACTTGCCTGCTATCACAAACCAAGTATTTGTGGTGTGCTGGATGTATGGGAATATGGAAGTAAGCATCTTTTAAATCTAATGCTGTCATGTAGTCTTGTTTTTGTAACAAAGGGATGACATCCTGAAGAGTGACCACGTGGAAATGCTCTAAGAATATACTGGTTGAGAGGTCTGAGATCGAGGATTGGTCTGAGAGTGCCATCCTTTTTTGGTATGAGGAAATAGAGAATATACTGCTGTTCCTTGTTGCTTAATGGGTACTACCTTTATTGCACCTTTGAGTAGAAGAGATTCTACCTCTTGTTTTAGCAGAACAATGTGTTCCTGAGAAAGCCTTGTGGCAGTGGATTTGACCCTACCTGAAATTGTGTGCTCTATGGAAACCCCCGAAATAGTACTGCTATCCCTGTTTTTGTTTAGACAGAGGTCTCTGATGTTTAGGGTTTAAAACCTCCTCTGAATTGGGTCTTACAAAAAGTGCCCCGGAAAGGCATTGTGTAAAGGGCACCCATGGCCTTTGCTGTATCAGAGTCCTTTTTTAAATTTTTCAGCAGTGGTATCCGCTTCAGGTCCAAATAGTTGTTTATTAAATGGTGTATTAAGGACCGCTTGCTGTATCTTAGGTTTGAATCCTGAGGACCACAACCTAGCATGCCTTCTGATCATAACACTAGTATTAATTCCCCTATCTGCGCGGTCACCTGCGATCATTGCGGATCTAATTTGATTGCTAGCAATAGCTTTTCCTTCTGCCACTACCTGCTGTGCCCTTTTTTGGTGTTATGTAGGGAGATATTGAAGGAACTTCTGCATTTCGTCCCGAAGGGGCCCTGTCATACCTGGCTAAAAGAGGTTGGGAGTTCGCAATCCTCCACTGATTTGCAGCTTGAGTTGCCACTCTTGTCTGCTGCATCGAATTTGCGGCTTTCTTTATCAGGGGAGGAGCATACCCTATGGACTGACTACTTGCCCTTTTCCTAGCTGCACTGACCACAATGGAATCAGGTAGCAATTGTTGTGATATACAAAGATCCAATCTTCATGTCTTATCCACCCTAGGTGTTCTTACCGTAGCCTTTGCCGGCTCTTTAAAAAGGTCATCAGAATGTTTTAGCATGTCTGGTAGCATGAGCAAACATTGGTATTGTTTATGTGTAGAGGATAGGGTGTTGAATAGGAAATCATTCTCTACTGGTTAAGAGTGCAGCTGTACATTGTGGCTGCTTTAGCAATGACCTGATTATAGGCAGTGGTGTCTTCAGGTGGAGATGGCCTTGTGGGATACAGATCAGGGTCATTAGATGGAATTGGGTCAGAATCGTACATATCCCATGAGTCCATATTTTAAGGATTGTCACCCATATAATCCCCATGTGAGGAAACCGGAGATTGTGGAGAAAACTAGGAGCGTGAAGATGGTGGTGGTGTCAAGTGGTGGACAAGTAGGAAGGCAAGGCGAATGCAGTGGAGAAGACTGATGCACTGTCTTTGGCTTCTCCCTGTGTTTGAATATTTTTGCCGGTGAAGGCCCAGATTCCAAACCTTCTTGGGATGACGGTTTCTTCTTGGTTATAGGAGGAGGAGGAGAGGCAATAATTTTCCCTGCATTTTTCTCGGCTTATGGTCTTAATGTCGGTTGACTCCCCTGAGGATGGAAGATGTTTACGTTCCACAAATATATGCTCCGAAAGCTTGGGGAGAGACTGCTTTAAAACAGGCCAATAATGTCGTCTGTGTATCAGATGGAAGTTTTTTCGGCTCTAAAGAGAAGGTGGTATGTAGCGGTTTTGGTTCAGATGTGAAAGCTTCCATCTTTTGACTTGATCCCGAAACAGGCTTGGCAGTCTGTTCAGTCGAGTGCATTATGGCCTTTTTCGACACCAAACATTACGGTCGGTCATCAAGATGTAATTTTCAGGTCCGACCATGGCAGGCAAGCAGTGGTGGACCCAAAGCATTCTGTGAGGACTGTTTAAACTGTTTTTGGTGATGGGAAGGGGCTGGCGTACTCATGCATGGCGCTGCAGGATTACCTTGGCTGTCCCCATCTGAGTCACGGTCAGAATCGGAGTCTGCAATGGAAACTGCAGTTTGTGCCTGTTCCTCACTGAAAATGTTGGGCGTTTGTTCTGTCGACTTCGATGACATCTCTAGTAGTCTTGCTCTTTGATACTGTACAGTCTTCTGGCATCAGAAGGATCAGCACGCCTCGCAGGTTTCTTCTTTATGATTTGGAGAGAGACAGAGGTTGCACACCGAGTGTTGGTCGGTGTAGGGGAACTTAGTGTGGCACTGAGGGCAGAATCGAAATGGAGACCAATCCATTCTGATGTTCTTTGGGGAGATGCTAAATTATGTCTTGCATCTCATCCCAATGAGCCCAGTCGTATCTAGCTAACAGTGCTTGTGAGTTAGCTATCCTCCACTGATGCGCTGCTTAGGATGCAACTCTCTTCCCTGCGGCATAAAACTTTCTGCTTTTTTTGTCTGGTGGGGGTGCATCTCCTGATGATTGGGAGTTTGCACTTTTTCTGGCAGCGCTACTACTGAATCTGGAGGAACTTGCTTTAGAGGGAGGTGGTTTGTACTTTTTCTCTATCCTGGGCGTAATTATACGTGCCTTAACTGGCTCGTTAAATATTTGATCGGCGTGTTTTAACATGCCTGGGGAGGCACTGATATTTTGAATTTGTGGAGGAGAGGGTATTAAACAAAAAATCCTCTAACTGTCCAGTGTGCATGGTGACCCCATGGTATGCTGCAGCCCTAGCTAAAACCTGATTATACACAGTACTATCCTCAGGTGGTAAAGGCTTAAAGGGTTAGCTGTCTGGGTCATTGCTAGGAATGGGATCTGCATCATAAAGATCCCATGGATCAACATTGTCCTGTTGTGAGTCTAAAGAGTGTGATGGTGACTGCACTGGTCTAGGACTGGTAGGAGGAGAGGTATGCAGGTGTGGAGAGTGAGGAAGAGAGAATTGAGGAGGAGGTGGTGGTTTCTCCTTCGGCTTTGGCACTTTAGCTGGTGGCTGCATAGTGTCCAATTCCTCCTGAAAGGCTAGCTTTCTTTTAGGTTTTAGAGGAGGTGCTGTTAGGCTTCTGCTTGTTTCTTTGTGGATATGAATCCTGGCTTGCCTTTCGTCCATTAAAGTACTGGCTGTACTTGAGACTCCTCTTCAGAGGTTTTGTGGTTTTCTTTTAGTTTCTTTCAAAGTCCATGCTCCTCTGTGTAACCTGCTCTTTTCGGCTCTGAAGCTGGCTTTTTTGGTATCGAAATAGATGGTGCAGTGGATGTTTTTGCCTCCGAAAGGGATTTCTGAATTTTCTACTCCGAAAAATGCTGTTTGCTCAAGCCGGACACAGAGCTTTTCATCGCCTCTGATGGTTTCGGAGGAGTGGCCTTTTTCGGTGCCGAACTGGCAGTTTTGGTCTTTTTGGAGCAGAAGATCAACAGGCCTCGCAATTTTCTTTCCGATGATCTTGGGAAAGGCAAAGATTACAGCGGAGATGTTGGTCTATATAAGGATATTTCGCGTGGTACCGAGGACAGAACCGGAATGGAGTCCCATCCATGAGGCTTTCATGCGGTCGCCATGACTAGGCCCGAGTTGGGCGCGTGCGCCCCAAAGGGCAAGTAGAGTGGTCTTTTCTGACGGTACCGATGTGTTGATGGAAGATGTAAACACGATCGATACAAAATAGACGAAAATAGCGCGTTTTCAAAGTTTTCCGAATCGAACTTTCAGAGCGAAGGGAAACCCGTCCAAATCCGACGGCGGAAAGAAAACAATCTAACATGGAGTCGATGCCCATGCACAATGGAACTGAAGAGGAGGAGTCACTTGATCCCGTGACTCACACACTTCTTTGAAGAAAAACAACTTGTAGCACGCAGAGCCTAACACTAGATGGCAGAAATATAATGCACAGCATGTGTATTTGCAGCTACACATGCCACTGAATATATATACATAAATCTGTTAACACTCCAGGCAGCGCTAGGGTGGCTGCGTGCAGTGAGGTGCCGGGTGCCCAAAGGCTTTTAATGGGAGTTGGTCCTCAGGACAAACAGGTTGCAGGCATTGCCTAGAAAGCCAGTCTGAGACAACAAGCAGGTTAGGTTGTAGACTTAGGTTGTAGACTTGGGGTGCTCTGGGACATAGGTGCACCTTTAGTCGTATTCTCCAGGGACAATGGGCAACAGATGGAGGGGTGACACTAGTTGTAAGGAAATGCCTCCTTGGCATGGTTGCCCCCTGACTTTTTGCCTTTGCTGATGCTATGTTTACAATTGAAAGTGTGCTGAGGCCTGCTAACCAGGCCCCAGCACCAGTGTTCTTTCCCTAACCTGTACTTTTGTATCCACAATTTGCAGACCCTGGCATCCAGATAAGTCCCTTGTAACTGGTACTTCTAGTACCAAGGGCCCTGATGCCAAGGAAGGTCTCTAAGGGCTGCAGCATGTCTTATGCCACCCTGGAGACCTCTCACTCAGCACAGACACTCTGCTTGCCAGCTTGTGTGTGCTAGCGAGGACAAAACGAGTAAGTCGACATGGCACTCCCCTCAGGGTGCCATGCCAGCCTCTCACTGCCTATGCAGTATAGGTAAGACACCCCTCTAGCAGGCCTTACAGCACTAAGGCAGGGTGCACTATACCATAGGTGAGGGTACCAGTGCATGAGCATGGTACCCCTACAGTGTCTAAACAAAACCTTAGACGTAAGTGCAGGGTAGCCATAAGAGTATATGGTCTGGGAGTTTGTCAAACACGAACTCCACAGCACCATAATGGCTACACTGAAAACTGGGAAGTTTGGTATCAAACTTCTCAGCACAATAAATGCACACTGATGCCAGTGTACATTTTATTGCAAAATACACCCCAGAGGGCACCTTAGAGGTGCCCCCTGAAACTTAACCGACTGTCTGTGTAGGCTGACTAGTTCCAGCAGCCTGCCACACTAGAGACATGTTGCTGGCCCCATGGGGAGAGTGCCTTTGTCACTCTGAGGCCAGTAACAAAGCCTGCACTGGGTGGAGATGCTAACACCTCCCCCAGGCAGGAGCTGTGACACCTGGCGGTGAGCCTCAAAGGCTCACCCCTTTGTCACAGCCCAGCAGGGCACTCCAGCTTGATGGAGTTGCCCGCCCCCTCCGGCCACGGCCCCCACTTTTGGCGGCAAGGCTGGAGGGAACAAAGAAAGCAACAAGGAGGAGTCACTGGCCAGTCAGGACAGCCCCTAAGGTGTCCTGAGCTGAGGTGACTAACTTTTAGAAATCCTCCATCTTGCAGATGGAGGATTCCCCCAATAGGGTTAGGATTGTGACCCCCTCCCCTTGGGAGGAGGCACAAAGAGGGTGTACCCACCCTCAGGGCTAGTAGCCATTGGCTACTAACCCCCCAGACCTAAACACGCCCTTAAATTTAGTATTTAAGGGCTACCCTGAACCCTAGAAAATCAGATTCCTGCAACTACAAGAAGAAGGACTGCCTAGCTGAAAACCCCTGCAGAGGAAGACCAGAAGACAACAACTGCCTTGGCTCCATAAACTCACCGGCCTGTCTCCTGCCTTCCAAAGAACTCTGCTCCAGCGACGCCTTCCAAGGGACCAGCGACCTCTGACTCCTCAGAGGACTGCCCTGCTTCGAAAAAGACAAGAAACTCCCGAGGACAGCGGACCTGCTCCAAAAAGACTGCAACTTTGTTTCCAGAAGCAGCTTTAAAGAACCCTGCAACTCCCCGCAAGAAGCGTGAGACTTGCAACACTGCACCCGGCGACCCCGACTCGGCTGGTGGAGAACCAACACCTCAGGGAGGACCCCCGGACTACTCTACGACTGTGAGTACCAAAACCTGTCCCCCCTGAGCCCCCACAGCGCCGCCTGCAGAGGGAATCCCGAGGCTTCCCCTGACCGCGACTCTCTGAAACCTAAGTCCCGACGCCTGGAAAAGACCCTGCACCCGCAGCCCCCAGGACCTGAAGGACCGGACTTTCACTGGAGAAGTGACCCCCAGGAGTCCCTCTCCCTTGCCCAAGTGGAGGTTTCCCCGAGGAAGCCCCCCCTTGCCTGCCTGCAGCGCTGAAGAGATCCGTTGATCTCTCATAGACTAACATTGCAAACCCGACGCTTGTTTCTACACTGCACCCGGCCGCCCCCGCGCTGCTGAGGGTGAAATTTCTGTGTGGGCTTGTGTCCCCTCCGGTGCCCTACAAAACCCCCCTGGTCTGCCCTCCGAAGACGCGGGTACTTACCTGCAAGCAGACCGGAACCGGGGCACCCCCTTCTCTCCATTATAGCCTATGCGTTTTGGGCACCACTTTGAACTCTGCACCTGACCGGCCCTGAGCTGCTGGTGTGGTGACTTTGGGGTTGCTCTGAACCCCCAACGGTGGGCTACCTTGGACCAAGAACTGAACCCTGTAAGTGTCTTACTTACCTGGTAAAACTAACAAAAACTTACCTCCCCCAGGAACTGTGAAAATTGCACTAAGTGTCCACTTTTGAAATAGCTATTTGTCAATAACTTGAAAAGTATACATGCAATTAAAATGATTCAAAGTTCCTAATGTACTTACCTGCAATACCTTTCAAACAAGATATTACATGTTAAATTTGAACCTGTGGTTCTTAAAATAAACTAAGAAAAGATATTTTTCTATAACAAAACCTATTGGCTGGATTTGTCTCTGAGTGTGTGTACCTCATTTATTGTCTATGTGTATGTACAACAAATGCTTAACACTACTCCTTGGATAAGCCTACTGCTCGACCACACTACCACAAAATAGAGCATTAGTATTATCTCTTTTTACCACTATTTTACCTCTAAGGGGAACCCTTGGACTCTGTGCATGCTATTCCTTACTTTGAAATAGCACATACAGAGCCAACTTCCTACACCAGTCAAGCCAAGGAATGCCCTGACTTGAGTCTGGGTTTTTGGAGCTACCCAGTCCAGAATAGTCTGGATCTTGGGTTGGAGTGGCTGAACTTGGCCTCCACCTACAAGGTGGCCCAAGTAAACCACAGCTCCCTGCCCTATCTGGCATTTGGATGCCTTGATAGAGAGGCCTGCAGATTGCAGAGCCTTCAAAACCTTCTTCAGGTGGACCAGGTGATCCTGCCAGGTGGAGCTAAAGACAGCAATATCATCAAGATAAGCTGTGCTAAAGGACTCCAAACCAGCAAGGACTTGATTCACCAACCTTTGGAAGGTGGCAGGGGCATTCTTTAAACCAAAGGGCATAACAGTAAACTGATAATGCCCATCAGGTGTGGAGAATGCTGTCTTTTCTTTTGCTCCAGGTGCCATTTTTATTTGCCAGTACCCTGCTGTCAAGTCAAAGGTACTTAAGAATTTGGCAGCACCTAATTTGTCTATGAGCTCATCAGCTCTAGGAATTGGATGACCATCTGTCTTGGTGACAGAGTTGAGCCCTCTGTAGACCACACAAAACCTCATCTCTTTCTTTCCATCTTTGGTGTGAGGTTTGGGGACTAAGACCACTGGGCTAGCCCAGGGGCTGTCAGAGCGCTCAATTACTCCCAATTCCAGCATCTTGTGGACTTCCACCTTGATGCTTTCCTTAACATGGTCAGACTGTCTAAAAATTTTGTTTTTGACAGGCATGCTGTCTCCTGTGTCCACATCATGGGTACACAGGTGTGTCTGACCAGGGGTTAAGGAGAAGAGTTCAGGAAACTGTTGTAGGACTCTCCTACAATCAGCTTGCTGTTGGCCAGAGAGGGTGTCTGAGTAGATCACCCCATCTACTGAGCCATCTTTTGGGTCTGATGATAGAAGATCAGGGAGAGGTTCACTCTCTGCCTCCTGATCCTCATCTGTTACCATCAACAGATTCACATCAGCCCTGTCATGGAAGAGCTTAAGGCGGTTCACATGGATCACCCTCTTGGGGCTCCTGCTTGTGCCCAGGTCCACCAGGTAGGTGACCTGACTCTTCCTTTCTAGCACTGGGTAAGGGCCACTCCATTTGTCCTGGAGTGCCCTGGGAGCCACAGGCTCCAGAACCCAGACTTTCTGCCCTGGTTGGAACTCAACCATTGCAGCCTTTTGGTCATACCAAAACTTCTGGAGCTGTTGGCTGGCCTCAAGGTTTTTGGTTGCCTTTTCCATGTACTCTGCCATTCTAGAGCGAAGGCCAAGTACATAGTCCACTATGTCTTGTTTAGGCTCATGAAGCGGTCTCTCCCAGCCTTCTTTAACAAGAGCAAGTGGTCCCCTTACAGGGTGACCAAACAGAAGTTCAAAGGGTGAGAATCCTACTCCCTTCTGTGGCACCTCTCTGTAAGCAAAAAGCAGACATGGCAAGAGGACATCCCATCTCCTTTTGAGTTTTTCTGGGAGCCCCATGATCATGCCTTTTAATGTCTTGTTGAATCTCTCAACTAAGCCATTAGTTTGTGGATGGTATGGTGTAGTGAATTTGTAAGTCACTCCACACTCATTCCACATGTGTTTTAGGTATGCTGACATGAAGTTGGTACCTCTGTCAGACACCACCTCCTTAGGGAAACCCACTCTGGTAAAGATACCAATGAGGGCCTTGGCTACTGCAGGGGCAGTAGTCGACCTAAGTGGAATAGCTTCAGGATACCTAGTAGCATGATCCACTACTACTAGGATGTACATATTTCCTGAGGCTGTGGGAGGTTCTAGTGGACCAACTATGTCCACACCCACTCTTTCAAAGGGGACCCCCACCACTGGAAGTGGAATGAGGGGGGCCTTTGGGTGCCCACCTGTCTTACCACTGGATTGACAGGTGGGGCAGGAGAGGCAAAACTCCTTAACCTTCTGGGACATATTGGGCCAGTAGAAGTGGTTGACTAACCTCTCCCACGTCTTGGTTTGACCCAAATGCCCAGCAAGGGGAATATCATGGGCTAAGGTCAGAATAAACTCTCTGAACGACTGAGGCACTACCACTCTCCTAGTGGCACCAGGTTTGGGGTCTCTGGCCTCAGTGTACAGGAGTCCATCTTCCCAATAGACCCTATGTGTTCCATTTTTCTTGCCCTTGGACTCTTCAGCAGCTTGCTGCCTAAGGCCTTCAAGAGAGGGACAGGTTTCTTGTCCCTTACACAGCTCTTCCCTTGAGGGTCCCCCTGGGCCTAAGAGCTCAACCTGATAAGGTTCAAGCTCCAAAGGCTCAGTTCCCTCAGAGGGCAGAACTTCTTCCTGAGAAGAGAGGTTCTCTTTTTCTGACTGTGTTGCAGTTGGTTTCCCAACTGACTTACCTTTTCTCTTGGTAGGCTGGGCCATTTTTCCAGACTCCAGCTCTACTTTTTCACCCTGTGCCTTGCATTGTGCTCTTGTTTTTACACACACCAGTTCAGGGATACCCAGCATGGCTGCATGGGTTTTTAGTTCTACCTCAGCCCATGCTGAGGACTCCAGGTCATTTCCAAGCAGACAGTCTACTGGGATGTTTGAGGAGACCACCACCTGTTTCAGGCCATTGACCCCTCCCCATTCTAAAGTTACCATTGCCATGGGATGTGCTTTAGTTTGATTGTCAGCATTGGTGACTGTATAAGTTTTTCCAGTCAGGTATTGGGCAGGGGAAACCAGTTTCTCTGTCACCATGGTGACACTGGCACCTGTATCCCTCAGGCCCTCTACACTTGTCCCATTAATAAAGAGCTGCTGCCTGTATTTTTGCATGTTAGGAGGCCAGGCAGCTAGTGTGGCTAAATCCACCCCACCCTCAGAGACTAGAGTAGCTTCAGTGTGGACCCTGATTTGCTCTGGGCACACTGTTGATCCCACTTGGAGACTAGCCATTCCAGTGTTACCTGGATTGGAGTTTGGAGTGGAACTTTTCTTGGGACAGGCCTTTTCTCCAGTTTGGAGTCCAGACTGACTACAGTTTCGACACCAGGCCTTTTTGGGATCAAAGTTTTTACCCTTGTACCCAGGATTGTTTTGTGAAGAGGCTCTGGGCCCACCCTCCTGTGCAGGTTTTTGGGGGCCTGTAGAAGACTCTTTACTATTTTTATTTTTGGCTGTCTCACCACCTTTCCCCTGGGGAGGTTTTGTGACCCCTTTCTTTTGGTCACCCCCTGTGGAAGTTTTGGACACCCTAGTCTTGACCCAATGGTCCGCCTTCTTTCCCAATTCTTGGGGAGAAATTGGTCCTAGGTCTACCAGATGCTGATGCAGTTTATCATTGAAACAATTACTTAACAGGTGTTCTTTCACAAATAAATTGTACAGCCCATCATAATTACTTACACCACTGCCTTGAATCCAACCATCTAGTGTTTTTACTGAGTAGTCTACAAAGTCAACCCAGGTCTGGCTCGAGGATTTTTGAGCCCCCCTGAATCTAATCCTATACTCCTCAGTGGAGAATCCAAAGCCCTCAATCAGGGTACCCTTCATGAGGTCATAAGATTCTGCATCTTTTCCAGAGTGTGAGGAGTCTATCCCTACACTTTCCTGTGAACATTTCCCAAAGGAGAGCACCCCAGTGAGATCTGTTCACTTTTCTGGTTACACAAGCCCTCTCAAAAGCTGTGAACCATTTGGTGATGTCATCACCATCTTCATATTTAGTTACAATCCCTTTAGGGATTTTCAACATGTCAGGAGAATCTCTGACCCTATTTATGTTGCTGCCACCATTGATGGGTCCTAGGCCCATCTCTTGTCTTTCCCTCTCTATGGCTAGGATCTGTCTTTCCAAAGCCAATCTTTTGGCCATCCTGGCTAACTGGATGTCCTCTTCACTGGAGTTATCCTCAGTGATTTCAGAGTTGTTGGTCCCTCCTGTGAGGGAACCAGCATCTCTGACTATTATTTGTGGAGTCAGGGCTTGAGGGACCCTGTTCTCCCTAGATAGGACTGGAGGGGGGGAATTTCCCTCCAAGTCACTATCTTCATCCTCTGAGTTGCCACCCTCAGAGGGGTTGGCCTTTTCAAACTCTGCCAAAAGCTCCTGGAGCTGTACTTTGGTAGGTTTGGGGCCCATTGCTATTTTCTTTAGTTTACAGAGTGACCTTAGCTCTCTCATCTGTAGATGGAGGTAAGGTGTGGTGTCGAGTTCCACCACAGCCACATCTGTGCTAGACATTTTGCTTCTAAAAGTTGGAATACTTTTTAAGAATCTAAAACTGGTTCTAGAATCTAATTCAAACTTTTACAAACTTTTAAACTCTAAAAGAAATGCTAAACAGGATCTAACACAAGGCCCTAGCAGGTCTTTTAAGAATTTAGAAAACTTTTCAAATTGCAAAAATCAATTTCTAATGACAATTTTGGAATTTGTCGTGTGATCAGGTATTGGCTGAGTAGTCCAGCAAATGCAAAGTCTTGTACCCCACCGCTGATCCACCAATGTAGGAAGTTGGCTCTGTATGTGCTATTTCAAAGTAAGGAATAGCATGCACAGAGTCCAAGGGTTCCCCTTAGAGGTAAAATAGTGGTAAAAATAGATAATACTAATGCTCTATTTTGTGGTAGTGTGGTCGAGCAGTAGGCTTATCCAAGGAGTAGTGTTAAGCATTTGTTGTACATACACATAGACAATAAATGAGGTACACACACTCAGAGACAAATCCAGCCAATAGGTTTTGTTATAGAAAAATATATTTTCTTAGTTTATTTTAAGAACCACAGGTTCAAATTTAACATGTAATATCTTGTTTGAAAGGTATTGCATGTAAGTACATTAGGAACTTTGAATCATTTCAATTGCATGTATACTTTTCAAGTTATTCACAAATAGCTATTTTAAAAGTGGACACTTAGTGCAATTTACACAGTTCCTGGGGGAGGTAAGTTTTTGTTAGTTTTACCAGGTAAGTAAGACACTTACAGGGTTCAGTTCTTGGTCCAAGGTAGCCCACCGTTGGGGGTTCAGAGCAACCCCAAAGTCACCACACCAGCAGCTCAGGGCCGGTCAGGTGCAGAGTTCAAAGTGGTGCCCAAAACGCATAGGCTAGAATGGAGAGAAGGGGGTGCCCCGGTTCCGGTCTGCTTGCAGGTAAGTACCCGCGTCTTCGGAGGGCAGACCAGGGGGGTTTTGTAGGGCACCGGGGGGGACACAAGCCCACACAGAAATTTCACCCTCAGCAGCGCGGGGACGGCCGGGTGCAGTGTAGAAACAAGCGTCGGGTTTTCAATGTTAGTCTATGAGAGATCAAGGGATCTCTTTAGCGCTGCAGGCAGGCAAGGGGGGGCTTCCTCGGGGAAACCTCCACTTGGACAAGGGAGAGGGACTCCTGGGGGTCACTTCTGCAGTGAAAGTCCGGTCCTTCAGGTCCTGGGGGATGCGGGTGCAGGGTCTTTTCCAGGCGTCGGGACTTAGGTTTCAGAGAGTCGCGGTCAGGGGAAGCCTCGGGATTCCCTCTGCAGGCGGCGCTGTGGGGGCTCAGGGGGGACAGGTTTTGGTACTCACAGTCGTAGAGTAGTCCGGGGGTCCTCCCTGAGGTGTTGGTTCTCCACCAGCCGAGTCGGGGTCGCCAGGTGCAGTGTTGCAAGTCTCACGCTTCTTGCGGGGAGATTGCAGGGTCTTTAAAGCTGCTCCTTTGGATAAAGTTGCAGTCTTTTTGGAGCAGGTCCGCTGTCCTCGGGAGTTTGTCGTCGTCGAAGCAGGGCAGTCCTCAGAGGATTCAGAGGTCGCTGGTCCCTTTGGAAGGCGTCGCTGGAGCAGAGTTCTTTGGAAGGCAGGAGACAGGCCGGTGGGTTTCTGGAGCCAAGGCAGTTGTTGTCTTCTGGTCTTCCTCTGCAGGGGTTTTCAGCTAGGCAGTCCTTCTTGTTGCAGGAATCTAATTTTCTAGGGTTCAGGGTAGCCCTTAAATACTAAATTTAAGGGCGTGTTTAGGTCTGGGGGGTTAGTAGCCAATGGCTACTAGCCCTGAGGGTGGGTACACCCTCTTTGTGCCTCCTCCCAAGGGGAGGGGGTCACAATCCTAACCCTATTGGGGGAATCCTCCATCTGCAAGATGGAGGATTTCTAAAAGTTAGAGTCACTTCAGCTCAGGACACCTTAGGGGCTGTCCTGACTGGCCAGTGACTCCTCCTTGTTGCTTTCTTTGTTCCCTCCAGCCTTGCCGCCAAAAGTGGGGGCCGTGGCCGGAGGGGGCGGGCAACTCCACTAAGCTGGAGTGCCCTGCTGGGCTGTGACAAAGGGGTGAGCCTTTGAGGCTCACCGCCAGGTGTCACAGCTCCTGCCTGGGGGAGGTGTTAGCATCTCCACCCAGTGCAGGCTTTGTTACTGGCCTCAAGAGTGACAAAGGCACTCTCCCCATGGGGCCAGCAACATGTCTCTAGTGTGGCAGGCTGCTGGAACTAGTCAGCCTACACAGACAGTCGGTTAAGTTTCAGGGGGCACCTCTAAGGTGCCCTCTGGGGTGTATTTTGAAATAAAATGTACACTGGCATCAGTGTGCATTTATTGTGCTGAGAAGTTTGATACCAAACTTCCCAGTTTTCAGTGTAGCCATTATGGTGCTGTGGAGTTCGTGTTTGACAAACTCCCAGACCATATACTCTTATGGCTACCCTGCACTTACAATGTCTAAGGTTTTGTTTAGACACTGTAGGGGTACCATGCTCATGCACTGGTACCCTCACCTATGGTATAGTGCACCCTGCCTTAGGGCTGTAAGGCCTGCTAGAGGGGTGACTGACCTATACTTGCATAGGCAGTGAGAGGCTGGCATGGCACCCTGAGGGGAGTGCCATGTCGACTTACTCGTTTTGTTCTCACCAGCACACACAAGCTGGCAAGCAGTGTGTCTGTGCTGAGTGAGAGGTCTCCAGGGTGGCATAAGACATGCTGCAGCCCTTAGAGACCTTCCTTGGCATCAGGGCCCTTGGTACTAGGAGTACCAGTTACAAGGGACTTATCTGGATGCCAGGGTCTGTCAATTGTGGATACAAAAGTACAGGTTAGGGAAAGAACACTGGTGCTGGGGCCTGGTTAGCAGGCCTCAGCACACTTTCAATTGTAAACATAGCATCAGCAAAGGCAAAAAGTCAGGGGGCAACCATGCCAAGGAGGCATTTCCTTACAATTAGTTTGTCCCTTTTTTTATTTGAAGACATGGATATGTTATTAAAGAGACTGTTCATTGCCATTAGGGCCTATGTGTAAGGAAATGCATCCTTGGCATAACTACCCCCTAACTTTTTGCCTTTGCTGATGCTAAGTTAGAATTGAAAGTGTGCTGGGACCCTGCTAACCAGGCCCCGGCACCAGTGTTCTTTCCCTAAACTGTACCTTTGTCTCCACAATTGGCACAACCCTGGCACTCTGGTAAGTCCATTGTAACTGGTACCACTGGTACCAAGGGCCCTGATGTCAGGGAAGGTTTATATGGGCTGCAGCATGTTTTCTGCCCCCCTGCGGACCCCTCACTCAGCACATGGACACTGCCTCTCAGCTTGTGTGTGCTGATGGGGAGAAAATGACTAAGTCGACATGGCACTCCCCTCAGAGTGCCATGCCAACCTTACACTGCCTGTGGCACAGGTAAGTCACCCCTCTAACAGGCCTTACAGCCCTAAGGCAGGGTGCACTATACCACAGGTGAGGGCTTATGTGCATGAGCACTATGCCCCTACAGTGTCTAAGCAAAACCTTGCAAGACATTGTAAGTGCATGGTAGCCATAAGAGTATATTGTCTGGGAGTTTGTCAGACACAAACTCCACAGTTCCATAATGGCTACACTGGAAACTGGGAAGTTTGGTATCAAACTTCTCAGCACAATAAATGCACACTGATGCCAGTGTGCAATCTATTGTAACATGCACCCAGAGGGCATCTTAGAGATGCCCCCTAAATACCAACCCGACTTCTAGAGTGGGCTGACCAGTTTTTGCCAGCCTGCCACACACCAGACATGTGTTTGGCCACATGGGGAGTGTGCCTTTGTCACTCTATGGCCAGGAACAAAGCCTGTACTGGGTGGAGGTGCTTCACACCTCCCCCTGCAGGAACTGTAACACCTGGTGGTGAGCCTCAAAGGCTCACTCCTTTTGTTACAGTGCCCCAGGGCATCCCAGCTAGTGGAGATGCATTCTCCTCCGGCCACTGCCCCCAATTTTGGCAGCAAGGCTGGAGGAAATAATGAGAAAAACAAGGAGGAGTCACCCACCAGTCAGGACAGCCCCTAAGGTGTCCTGAGCTGAGGTGACCCCTGCCTTTAGAAATCCTCCATCTTGAGTTTGGAGGATTCCCTCAATAGGATTAGGGATGTGCCCCCCTCCCCTCAGGGAGGAGGAACAGAGAGGGTGTAGCCACCCTTCAGGACAGTAGCCATTGGCTACTGCCCTCCCAGACCTAAACACATCCCTAACTCTAGTATTTAGCACCCCCCCAGAACCTAGGAAATCAGATTCCTGCAACCTGAATAAACAAGAAGGACTGCTGACCTACAAGCCTGCAGAGAAGACGGAAGACGACAACTGCTTGGCCCCAGCCCTACCGGCCTGTCTCCTGATTCGAAAACCTGCAACCAGTGACGCATCCGACAGGGACCAGCGACCTCTGGAGCCTCAGAGGACTGCCCTGGACTAAAAGGACCAAGAAACTCCCATGAGCAGCGGCTCTGCTCAACACACGCAACTTCTTTGCAACAAAGAAGCTACTTTCAAAAACTTCACGTTTCCCGCTGAAAGAGTGACTTCACACTCTGTTCTCTGGGTCTCGAGCCGGGCGCGTCTGGTGCAAACACCACAGGGAGGACTCCCCGGCGACTGCGACCCCGTGAGTAGCATGAGACGACCCCCCTGAGCCCTCACAGAGACGCCTGCAGAGAGAATCCAGAGGCTCCCCCTGACCGCGACTGCCTGTAACAAGGGACCCGATGCCTGAAACCAGCACTGCACCTGCAGCCCCCAGAACCTGAAGGAACCGAACCTCAGTGCAGGAGTGACCCCCCCCCCCCCCCCCCCCCCCCAGGCGACCCTCTGCCTAGCCCCGGTGGTGGCTGTCCAGATAAGCCCCCCCTTTGGCTGCCTGCACCGCTAGAGTGACTCCCGGGTCCCTCCATTGATTCCCATCTGAAACCCGATGCCTGCTTTGCACACTGTGTGTGTTCCTCATTTATTGCCTCTGTGTGTACAACAAATGCTTAACACTACCCTCTAAGCCAGAAGTCTTCAAACTGGGGGGCGGGCCCACCTAGGGTGGCCTCAAGCGTTCCCAGGGGGGGCGCCAAACGCTGGCCAAAAGAAATATTATACAGGTAACATGCCTTTGTTTTAAGCAGAAGCACGTTATTGCAGGTTTAAAAAGGTAACAGTACTTCACTGCAATGTTTGAATAGGTTTAGACATATATAAACATTGCCATCTTTTTAAAATAAGAGTGAAAAATTCTGAGGGGGGGCCCAAAGATTTTTATTTTTCAACTGGGGGGGGCACGGCATAAAAAAGTTTGAAGACCACTGCTCTAAGCCTACCGCTCGATCACACTACCAAAAAACAGAGCATTAGAATTATCTAATTTTGCCACTATCTTACCTCTAAGGGGAACCCTTGGACTCTGTGCAAACTATTTCTTACTCTGAAATAGTATATACAAAGCCAACTTCCTACACTATGGTTGGGGAGAGTAAGTTCAATGGATTGATTGAGGTGGAACTGTGAGACCACCTTATGACGAAAGCAGGGGTTGGTGGTGAGGACAACCCTTTCCCTATGTATTTAGAAGAAAGGTTCTTCCAAGGTTAGCGCCTGAAGCTCACTGGCTTGCCCAAGTGAAGTGATGGCAATCAGAAATGCTAACTTTCAAGAGAGAAACTGGAGGGGGCAGAAGTGGAAGGGTTTGAACCGAGGGCCAATGAGTGTTGCCAATAAAATTTTGAGGCTCCATGTTGGGGCTGGAGGGACCTTTTACTGGATAGAGGCTGCTGCTGAACTAGAATCATGCTACAACCACCGTCTGTTAACGCATTCACAGGATTGTGATAGCAGAATCCATTTTTTATCTACAGGTGAGTATATTTGATTATATATAAAAAAAAAATATAAAAAAAAACACATCACGGCTGTCTATTTAATTAGAGAAAATATAGGACTGCCTAGAAAACAAAGCCACATTGCTTTACAAAGCTGTGCCAATGACTTTCATCCCACTATGGGCAGTTTTTTTAACAAATAAAGCTATACAATTTTTTCGACCTTAGCCTATAAACCAGGTCAGCCAAAATGTAAATTTAGAGTGTTAGCCAGCCAGTTTCAAAAAGATTCCTACTCTAAACAAACTAATATCTAGTAAAACAATACTTCCTATTGTGACATGGACAATATCTCCAAGCTATTGTTGCATTTGGAAGACAGTGCTACAAGATAATTATTGCTATTTGTGTTAATTGGCCCACTAATGAGTAGAAAAGAAATACCTGTATCGGGGGTCATTAATGATCATTTTCATTGCTTGTTCCCAGGTAGCATTGGATGGTACACGCTGTGAACATAGATACATTGGATTTTACTTTAAACATAAAAAGAGAGATAAATAATTTGCTTGAATTTTAATGCTTAGAATAACAGTTTAGCAGTGTAAATGCAAGATTTAGAATTACTGATTGAGGAAATAGAGTGTATTATATGGTGTGGTTGTGCGATTTCACCATGTAATACAATCACAAACCCTTTTGGCCCAGTTGGTTTTGTCTGTCAAAGCCTCAGCACAACTCTGGGTACTTTGTGGTATTGAGCCTCAAGGTTTACACAGAACAACAAGTGTATAGTACATAACAGTACCAAAACAAATGCATAATCGATATAACCAAAAAATCCAACACTAATTTATAAAACTAGGCTATTTTATAAGATTGTAGACACTAGAACAGAAAAGGTACACAGAAGGTTTCCGAAGATATAAATGATAAAAGTAATTATAAATCAAAGCATTTTCATTCAACCACAAACACGCCTCGGCAAATTAAAATAAATGTGACAAACTTTTTCAAGAAAAGCTTGGGTAAGTCTCAATAGGGTCAGGTAGAAGTACTTGGTGTGATCAAATCCAGCAGGAAGCTAGTCAGTGGGACCAGCAAGGTCCTTAGAAACCCTTATCTCCAAAGAAGTAGTTCTCAAGCAATTCCAGGCACCTTATCTGCATTGCAATGAATTCCTATGGAGTGCTCCTGATGCAAGGGATGAAGGTGGAGGGCATTCCTGCAGGCACGCCTCAGTCTACAAAGATGGAAAAGGGATCCTGATTGCATGGTCGTCCATTCGCCAACAACCTGTTGTTGTGGTCACAGGTCAAACCTCTCTGGGTCTGTAACTCATCTTCTGAGAGTCCCAGCAGCTCTCCAACAGCACTCCAGGACTCTGCAAACTCAGTGCAATTCTGAATCAGGACTTGGTCCTCTGGTGCTGCATAGTAGCAGATTGAAGACTAAACTACCAACTTGCCCCAGCAGGCTTTTCAGCTATTGTGTCCCTGGGCTGCAAACAGGTCAGTCGGCTGGTCCTTGGAGTCTCTTGGCTTGGCTCTGGAGGCTTTCCCTCTGGCACATTACTTCAGGCACAGTTTCTCTCTTCGTTAGCCACCAGATGCAGTCCTAGATGATGCAGCCTCTCATTGCTGTCCCTCAGTGCAGCAGGGCAGTCCTTATCCTTCCAGGTCTGTTAAGATTTGAGGTCTGGATGCCAGGGGAGACCCCTTTTAAACTGGGAAAATCCCCTAAAGGCAGGATGTGGTTGGTAGCCAATGGGCTACCAGGCTCCCTCTCACCTGATGACCAATTACTTTGGTGTGTGGCATCTGGCTATCCTAGGATGCACCCTTCTGCCCACACCCAAGATGGCAAGACCACTATCTCGGTGTTCAGACCTCACTAGTCTACATCTGGGGTGTGGCTACGTCAGGGCTACATGCCCCTGGGGAAACTGGTTTGGCAACTGGTTTCCCCTCTCTGCTCCCCATGTCAGCCTGTCTGCTGAAATAATAGGACAACCCTCCTCCGCGTTACTCATCAGCCCTTCGAAAACAGCTTCTACTTTAAAGCCTGTCTTTTGGGACTAACACCCAAATGGCTTCCCACAGGAGGGAGGTAACACCTCCCCTTCCCACAGGAGGGAGCTAACACCTCCCTGGCCAGCAACCCCTCATTGGTCCCTTTCCTGAGAGATGATGGCACGTCTCTCCTGGAGAAAGAAAGCAGTCTTGTGGCTGACTGCTGAGCTTAGTTACAGGATACTAATGGCCACTTAATGCTAGGACCAAATTCTGCCCAAATATGTAAGTATTTCATTATCAATATCAGTAAAGCTTGTTTTGATTTTACTTGCTTTCTACCTGAAGCCTGAGACTCAAGCATTTAAGACCATATTAATAAGGTTTGTTTCTCATTCTGTAATCTATGTGCAAATTGAGATGTAGCATTTCTGTAGGAAGGCATACGATTTGTCAAGCTCTGTTCTAACAAACCACAAATTGTCATTCTCCTTTGGCTCCTCAGAGGAGGTTTGAAAAATGAGCAGCGGTGGACTAAGTGTTTAAAAGGGGTAACTTGAAACCCCCGACAAGAAGCAGTTGAGTCCTTTTTCTATACTCCTGGAGAAGTCAGTGATTACTTGGCAGTATCCACTGTGGGTTCCGTTTACAGGGGGGGGGGGGGGGGAGGAGGGCAGTAATACTATTACGCTCATTGGATGGGCAAGAGGTTCTCTGTGAGCATTAGATTCTCATTACAGAGGTGAATAGCCAATGATTACTCTAGGAGGCGGAGGTTTGACATGAAGATACACTGTCAAGAAAAGAACATTTTACTCACCCAGTAAGCATCAGTTAGTGGCATACAGTGCTGTAGATTAGCATGCTTAGCATAAACCTTTCATCTAATTGTGGGCATGGATGTGTGCAATTTGTTTTTCTTCAAAGAAAGTCTTTCGAGTAATGAGGCATAGTGACTCCTTGTTGGCAGTGCGCATGATCATCGATTCCACTGTTAAATTGTTTTCCATCAAGGCAGTGAGAGTGGAATGTGGGATAATGTGACGTCCATGCGGAAAGAATGAGTGATAAATTAAAAAGGTAACTAAACCACAGGTGTCCAGGGAGGAGGGTGGGCGCATGTGAACCGACAGCACTATAAAGCACAAATAGATGCTTACTGGGTAAGTAACGTTTTCCATTCGAGGAATGTGTGCCTGTGTATACACATGCTAAGCACAAACTGAAAAGCAGTCCTCCTCGATAAGCAGTGGCTAGCCTGTAGGGATTGCGACAGTTTGTAATAAAGTTTGTAGAACTGCTTTGCCGCTACTGACTTGACGGGCCAGTACAGCTTTGCAGCAATGCTTTACAAACTTGCGGTGTAGACCAAATATCTGTTTTACATACATCAGCTTTAGTATTTTTCTTAAGACCACAGAAGTTCTTTTTTTGCGAATGGACTGAGCTCCACAATGGCTAGGTAAACGTCTTTCAGCTCTATCATAGCATATATGGATGCATTTGACAATCCAAAGTGCAATGCCTGATTTAGAAATGGCTCTTTCTTTCGGTCAGTTAGAGAAAGCGACAGAGTTGTTGTGTCTTTCTAAATGTTTTGGTTCTATTAATATAATACATGAGGGCCAATTTGACATCCAAGGTGTGTAGAGTCCTTTCCGCAACCGAGTCAGGTTGAGGAAAGAATACTGGTAATTCAATAAATTGACTAAGGTGAAATTGAGAAACCAGCTTAGGAAAAAAAAATAGAATTGGTAAGTGTAGGAAGTTGGCTCTGTATGCACTATTTCAAAAGTAAGGAATAGTATGCACAGAGTCCAAGGGTTCCCCCTAGAGGTAAGATAGTGGCAAAAAGAGATAATACCAATGCTCTATTTTGTGGTAGTGTGGTCGAGCAGTAGGCTTATCAGAGGGTAGTGTTAACCATTTGTTGTACACCCACAGGCATAAAATGAGAAACAAACACTCTGAGACAATTCCAGGCCAATAGATTTTTTTGTATAGAAAAATATATTTTCTTAGTTTATTTTAAGAACCACAGGCTCAAGATTTACAAGTAATGCTTTAAATGAAAGGTACTTCACTTAGGAACTTTGAATTAGCAAAATAGCATATACAGTTTTCACATAAATGACATATAGCTATTTTAAAACTAGACAGTGCAATTTTCAACAGTAAGGAATAGTATGCACAGAGTCCAAGGGTTCCCCTTAGAAGTAAGATAGTGGCAAAAAGAGATAATACTAATGCTCTATTTTGTGGTCGAGCAGTAGGCTTATCAAAGGAGTAGTGTTAAATATTTGTTGTACATACACACAGGCAATAAATGAGGAACACACACTCCGACAATTCCAGGCCAATAGGTTTTTGTATACAAAAATATATTTTCTTAGTTTATTTTAAGAACCACAGGTTCAAATTCTACATGTAATACTTTGCATGAAAGGTATTGCAGGTAAGTACTTTAGGAACTTTGAATAATCACAATAGCATATATACTTTTCAAATTAAACACATATAGCTATTTTAAAACTATTCACTTAGTGCAATTTTTACAGTTCCTAGGGGAGGTAAGTAATTGTTAGTTCTTGCAGGTAAGTAAACCACCTACGGGGTTCAAATTTGGGTCCAAGGTAGCCCACCGTTGGGGGTTCAGAGCAACCCCAAAGTTACCACACCAGCAGCTCAGGGCCGGTCAGGTGCAGAGATCAAAGTGGTGCCCAAAACGCATAGGCTTCAATGGAGAAGGGGGTGCCCCGGTTCCAGTCTGCCAGCAGGTAAGTACCCGCGTCTTCGGAGGGCAGACCCGGGGGGTTTTGTAGGGCACCGGGGGGGGACACAAGTTAGCACAGAAAGTACACCCTCAGCAGCACGGGGGCGGCCGGGTGCAGTGTGCAAACAAGCGTTGGGTTTTCAATTGGAATCAATGGGAGACCAAGGGGTCTCTTCAGCGATGCAGGCAGGCAAGGGGGGGGGCTCCTTGGGGTAGCCACCACCTGGGCAAGGGAGAGGGCCTCCTGGGGGTCACTCCTGCACTGGAGTTCCGATCTTTCAGGTACTGGGGGCTGCGGGTGCAGGGTCTTTTCTAGGCGTCGGGATCTGGGAGTCAGACAGTAGCGGTCAGGGGGAGCCTCGGGATTCCCTCTGCAGGCGTCGCTGCGGGGGCTCGGGGGGGGGGGCAACTCTGGCTACTCACGGTCTCGTAGTCGCCGGGGAGTCCTCCCTGAAGTGTTTGTTCTCCACAAGTCGAGCTGGGGGCGTCGGGTGCAGAGTTGCAAGTCTCACGCTTCTGGCGGGAAACGCAGTTGTCTTTAAGTTGCTTCTTTGGAAACAAAGTTGCAGTCTTGGGTGAACAGGGCCGCTGTTCTCGGGAGTTTCTTGGTCCTTTTAGAGCAGGGCAGTCCTCTGAGGATTCAGAGGTCGCTGGTCCTGGGGAAAGTGTCGCTGGAGCAGTTTCTTCAGAAAGGGGTGGGGGAGAGACAGGCCGGTAGAGCTGGGGCCAAAGCAGTTGGTGTCTCAGTCTTCTCTGCAGGGTTTTTCAGCTCAGCAGTCTTCTTCTTAGGTAGCAGGAATCTGAGTTCCTAGGTTCAGGGGAGCCCCTAAATACAGAATGTAGGGGTGTGTTTAGGTCAGGGAGGGCAGTAGCCAATGGCTAATGTCCTTGAGGGTGGCTACACCCTCTTTGTGCCTCCTCCCAAGGGGAGGGGGTCACATTCCTATCCCTATTGGGGGGGGATCCTCCATCTGCAAGATGGAGGATTCCTAAAAGTCAGAGTCACTTCAGCTCAGGTTGCCTTAGGGGCTGTCCTGACTGGCCAGTGACGACTCCTTGTTTTTCTCATTATCTCCTCCGGCCTTGCCGCCAAAAGTGGGGCCGTGGCCGGAGGGAGCGGGCAACTCCACTAGCTGGAATTCCCTGTGGTGCTGTAACAAAGGGGGTGAGCCTTTGAGGCTCACCGCCAGGTGTTACAGCTCCTCCAAGGGGGAGGTGATAAGCATCTCCACCCAGTGCAGGCTTTGTTACTAGCCACAGAGTGACAAAGGCACTCTCCCCATGTGGCCAGCAACATGTCTCGAGTGTGGCAGGCTGCTAGAAACAGTCAGCCTACACGGGCAGTTGGTTAAGGTTTCAGGGGGCACCTCTAAGGTGCCCTTTGGGGTGTATTTTACAATAAAATGTACACTGGCATCAGTGTGCATTTATTGTGCTGAGAAGTTTGATACCAAACTTCCCAGTTTTCAGTGTAGCCATTATGGTTCTGTGGAGTTCGTGATTGACAGACTCCCAGACCATATACTCTTATGGCTACCCTGCACTTACAATGTCTATGGTTACGCTTAGACACTGTAGGGGCACAGTGCTCATGCACTGGTGCCCTCACCTATGGTATAGTGCACCCTGCCTTAGGGCTGTAAGGCCTTCTAGAGGGGTGACTTATCTATACTGCATAGGCAGTGTGAGGTTGGCATGGCACCCCGAGGGGAGTGCCATGTCGACTTACTCGTTTTGTCCTCACCAGCACACACAAGCTGGCAAGCAGTGTGTCTGTGCTGAGTGAGGGGTCCCCAGGGTGGCATAAGTTATGCTGCAGCCCTTAGAGACCTTCCCTGGCATCAGGGCCCTTGGTACCAGTTACAAGTGACTTACCTGGATGCCAGGGTGTGCCAATTGTGAAAACAAAAGTACAGGTTAGGGAAAGAACACTGGTGCTGGGGCCTGGTTAGCAGGCCTCAGCACACTTTCAAATCAAAACATAGCATCAGCAAAGGCAAAAAGTCAGGGGGTAACCATGCCATGGAGGCATTTCCTTACAGTAAGTAACATAACCATTTGTCTATGTAGATGGGAAAAAAGGTTCTTCCAAGGTTAATGGCTGAAGCTTACTGACACGTCTGAGGAACACGATGGCCACTAGGAATGATACTTTCTAGGATAAGAACAGGAAGTGGGGGGAGGAGTTTAATTGGAGGGCCGGTTAATCTTGTCAATACAATACTGAGATTCCAGGTGGGAGCTGGTGAAACCCTAAGAGGAATGACCCTTTTAAGACCTTCCAGGATGGCATTAACAACTGGGATCTAAAAAAGTATGTATGCCGTCTGTTCTGCAGATATGCAAGGTGTAAGCTTATAGATGTAAAGGCTAGATCACAGGTGAGCAAATAAAACAGATAGCAGACAGACAATGTCTTGAACACTAGTGTGGGAACTGGGGTTTTTGTTGCAGCCCCATCCCCCTTTTTAGGAAGAGCATGCAAGCACTCTTGTGTTGTAATATATCTGTGGGCTTTTAACCATGCCCATCCCTATCACTCGTTCATGGGCTTGTATTTCAAAAATCCTTGCCCTTTTGTGCTCTGCACCCGGCTGTCCCTGTGCAGCTGAGGGTGTACTATGAGTGCTACCTGGGACCTTGTCCCCTACTCACCTTAACCCCAGGAGATTGGTTGTGTATATCGATGTATTCTACCTGTTTGCAGAACTTGTTTTTACTCCCATAGAATATTGCAGAACTCAAAAATTACACTGTGTCCACCTTTTAAAGTGAAAAGAATTCCGATTTAAAAACACTTACTGGAACAATTTTTCCTCAGACGCCTAAAAATATATAAAGATAACTGCTATTTTAATTATTTGGTGTGTATTTCCTTGAGTTGTCTCTCCCATATATTGACTGTGTGTATTTGTAGATGTCTTACACTCCTCTGTGTTAAGCCGAAGGCTGCTCGACCACACTAGCCCTAAATAGAGCACTTTGGGATTGCATAGCAAGCTCTGTCCTGTCTGGACCCTTCACCCTCTCTGCCACAAAATTCTAGTGGCCCTGTGTAAAGAAATGGCTCCCTGTTGCAGTTACCCCCCACTTTTTGCCTGATACTGATGCTGACTTGACTGAGAAGTGTGCTGGGACCCTGCTAACCAGGCCCCAGCACCAGTGTTCTTTCACCTAAAATGTACCATTGTTTCCACAATTGGCACACCCTGGCATCCAGATAAGTCCCTTGTAACTGGTACCTCTGGTACCAAGGGCCCTGATGCCAGGGAAGGTCTCCAAGGGCTGTAGCATGTATTATGCCACCCTAGAGACCCCTCACTCAGCACAGACACACTGCTTACAAGCCTGTGTGTGCTGGTGAGAACAAAATGAGTAAGTCGACATGGCACTCCCCTCAGGGTGCCATGCCAGCCTCTCACTGCCTATGCAGTATAGGTAAGACACCCCTCTAGCAGGCCTTACAGCCCTAAGGCAGGGTGCACTATACCATAGGTGAGGGTACCAGTGCATGAGCACTGTGCCCCTACAGTGTCTAAGCAAAACCTTAGACATTGTAAGTGCAGGGTAGCCATAAGAGTATATGGTCTGGGAGTCTGTTTTACACGAACTCCACAGCACCATAATGGCTACACTGAAAACTGGGAAGTTTGGTATCAAACTTCTCAGCACAATAAATGCACACTGATGCCAGTGTACATTTTATTGTAAAATACACCACAGAGGGCACCTTAGAGGTGCCCCCTGAAACTTAACCGACTGTCTGTGTAGGCTGACTAGTTCCAGCAGCCTGCCACACCAGAGACATGTTGCTGGCCCCATGGGGAGAGTGCCTTTGTCACTCTGAGGCCAGTAACAAAGCCTGCACTGGGTGGAGATGCTAACACCTCCCCCAGGCAGGAGCTGTGACACCTGGCGGTGAGCCTCAAAGGCTCACCCCTTTGTCACAGCCCAGCAGGGCACTCCAGCTTAGTGGAGTTGCCCGCCCCCTCCGGCCACGGCCCCCACTTTTGGCGGCAAGGCTGGAGGGAACAAAGAAAGCAACAAGGAGGAGTCACTGGCCAGTCAGGACAGCCCCTAAGGTGTCCTGAGCTGAGGTGACTCTGACTTTTAGAAATCCTCCATCTTGCAGATGGAGGATTCCCCCAATAGGGTTAGGATTGTGACCCCCTCCCCTTGGGAGGAGGCACAAAGAGGGTGTACCCACCCTCAGGGCTAGTAGCCATTGGCTACTGACCCCCCAGACCTAAACACGCCCTTAAAATTAGTATTTAAGGGCTACCCTGAACCCTAGAAAATTAGATTCCTGCAACTACAAGAAGGACTGCCCAGCTGAAAACCCCTGCAGCGGAAGACCAGAAGACGACAACTGCCTTGGCTCCAGAAACTCACCGGCCTGTCTCCTGCCTTCCAAAGATCCTGCTCCAGCGACGCCTTCCAAAGGGACCAGCGACCTCGACATCCTCGGAGGACTGCCCCTGCTTCGAAAAGACAAGAAACTCCCGAGGACAGCGGACCTGCTCCAAGAAAAGCTGCAACTTTGTTTCCAGCAAGCTTTAAAGATCCCCGCAAGCTCCCCGCAAGAAGCGTGAGACTTGCAACACTGCACCCGGCGACCCCGACTCGGCTGGTGGAGATCCAACACCTCAGGAGGGACCCCAGGACTACTCTGATACTGAGAGTACCAAAACCTGTCCCCCCTGAGCCCCCACAGCGCCACCTGCAGAGGGAATCCCGAGGCTTCCCCTGACCGCGACTCTTTGAATCCTAAGTCCCGACGCCTGGGAGAGACCCTGCACCCGCAGCCCCCAGGACCTGAAGGACCGGACTTTCACTGGAGAAGTGACCCCCAGGAGTCCCTCTCCCTTGCCCAAGTGGAGGTTTCCCCGAGGAACCCCCCCCTTGCCTGCCTGCAGCGCTGACGAGATCCCGAGATCTCTCATAGACTAACATTGCGAACCCGACGCTTGTTTCTACACTGCACCCGGCCGCCCCCGCGCCGCTGAGGGTGAAATTTCTGTGTGGGCTTGTGTCCCCCCGGTGCCCTACAAAACCCCCCTGGTCTGCCCTCCGAAGACGCGGGTACTTACCTGCAAGCAGACCGGAACCGGGGCACCCCCTTCTCTCCATTCTAGCCTATGTGTTTTGGGCACCACTTTGAACTCTGCATCTGACCGGCCCTGAGCTGCTGGTGTGGTGACTTTGGGGTTGCTCTGAACCCCCAACGGTGGGCTACCTTGGACCAAGAACTAAGCCCTGTAAGTGTCTTACTTACCTGGTTAACCTAACAAATACTTACCTCCCCTAGGAACTGTGAAAATTGCACTAAGTGTCCACTTTTAAAACAGCTATTTGTGAATAACTCAAAAAGTATACATGCAATTTTGATGATTTGAAGTTCCTAAAGTACTTACCTGCAATACCTTTCGAATGAGATATTACATGTAGAATTTGAACCTGTGGTTCTTAAAATAAACTAAGAAAAGATTTTTCTACATAAAAACCTATTGGCTGGATTTGTCTCTGAGTGTGTGTACCTCATTTATTGTCTATGTGTATGTACAACAAATGCTTAACACTACTCCTTGGATAAGCCTACTGCTCGACCACACTACCACAAAATAGAGCATTAGTATTATCTATTTTTACCACTATTTTACCTCTAAGGGGAACCCTTGGACTCTGTGCATGCTATTCCTTACTTTGAAATAGCACATACAGAGCCAACTTCCTACACCCTGCATATAAACTAAAGCATTTCCATTTACCTTCTTCCTCTATCTGCAGCAAAAAAAGTGTTTTCCTCTGTTTTCTCTCGCCCTCTATCCTGTCAGCAATCATATCAAAAAAACTTTTTCAAAGAGAAGGTATTGTGCCAATAAACTATGCAGAAAAAGTGACGTAAGAAGCGGTTTAAAACTATGCAAGGCTCAGAGTTGTCCTCACATGCCAAGCCCTTAGTCCTGCATCTCTCAGCATGCCCATGGATGTTAAAGAAATTAAGGAAATCCCATGGAAATAATTACTCCACTATGATAGTTGCAGAAACATTTCCCAAAACTAGGGAGATGGTGACAATCAAATGAAAACACTGGTACGTAGCACTGCTCTGCTAGCATACTGGTCTTCATTTCCCTAATGTATTTTTATAATTTCTTACTGGGGGTAAAGTAGAGCAGATTGTTCACTGGAGCATATTCAGAATTACAGAGTGGTAGGCTAAGACAACAGGGAGGCAGGAGTGAAATGGCTGCCTAGATAGAATGGTTGGAGGTTTTCAAGGAGGGAAAGGGAGTGGAATGAGCTGTACATGGGAGGAGCATCTCACAGAGTAAATGTAGGAAAGTACCCTCTTTCTTGGCATGGTTACCCCCATTTTCTGCCTGTTGTCTGTGTGTTGCACTGTGTTCACTGGGATCCTCCTAAACAGGACTCCAGTGATTATACTCTTGCCCTTAAAACTTGGGAACTGTACCTTTTTCACCCCACATTTGGTATACTGGTGCCCCCAGATAAGTCCCTAGTACATGGTACCATGGTACCCAGGAGATTCGGGCACCAGGGGATCCCCATGGGCTGAAGCATGTATTATGCCGCCCATGGGGAGCCCATGCAAAGTGTTCTGCAGGCCTGCCATTGCAGCCTGCATGAAAGGGTGCATGCAACCTTTCACTACCAGGTCACTATAAGTCACCCCCTATAGTAGGCCCTCATAGCCAGAGGGCAGGGTGCAGGGACTGGTGTGTGAGTGCACCCCTGCACTCGCAGAGAAGTCCCTACAAACTCCAGTGCCATTTTCCTGGACTTCGTGAATGCATGGATGCTATTTTATGAGTGTACTGGACATAGGTCACTACCTATATCCAGCTACTTAATGGCAACCCCAAACATGGGCATATCTGGTATCAAAATGTCGCCATCATGCCCCAATACTGTTGCAAGTACTGGAACTACAGAGTTCCATGCACTCTGAGGGCTCCTTAGAGGACCCGAGCATTGCTACCACCAGTTTTCTATGGTTTTAACGGGCAGCCCAAGCTGCTGCCACCTCTCAGACGGGTTTCTTCTTTCCTGCTGCTTGATCTGATCAACCTCAGGAAAGCAGAACAAAGGATTTCCTTTGGGACAGGGAGCTAACACCCTCTCCCTTTGGAAATGGGTGTGACTGATTTGGGATGAGTAGCCTCCTCAGACCAATGCTATTCTTTGAAAGGCACATTTGGTGCCCTCTGTGCATAAACCAGTCTATACCGGTTCAGGGACCCTCCCTCCTTTGCCCCCCACCCAGTCCCAGCACAAAAGTGGACAATGGAAAAAGGAGTGACCACTCCCCTGTCAATCACCGCCCCAGGGGTGGTGCCCAGAGCTCCTCCAGAGGGTCCCTGGGTCCTGCCATCTTAAATCCAAAGTTGTTAGGGACCTCTGGGAGCATCCGAGTGGCCAGGCCAGGTAGGTGAAGTCAGAGCCCCCTCCTGATAGGAGGTCACCTAGCTAGGTGACCAATCCCCCTTTCAGGGTCTCTCTCTTGGGTGGGTCCTCAGATTCGGCTTGCAAGATTCCAGCAGGACTCATCTGCAACCTTACTTCGACTTCTGGCCACTGGAACGTGACTGGACCATCCAGGAACTGACAATCTGCATCCACGAAGACTTCTTGCAACATTGTTTCCACGGCTCCTTCCAGCTTCTGCAACATTTCCCCGGCTGTGCCTCCACTGAGGGCGGCAAGTCTTCAGCCTGCACGAGAAGAAAGAAGGAATCTTCCTTGGAGTGAAGGAGTCACTCCCCTGCACCCGCAGGCACCTACTGCAACAACGACCTGCTGTGTGGATCTCCTCATCCTGAGCTGCGTAGATCCTGCATCACGGGTGGTGGTCCAGAGAAGTGCTCTTGGTCCTCTCTGCCAGCAGTCCAACTATGGTGGGGGTAAGCCCTTCCCTTCCCATGCAGGACAGTACCCCTGTGCTCCGCATCCCTTGCAGTTGCCAAAGCTTGTTTGCGTCACCTCCAAGGAAACTCCAGGCTACGTGCAACTCCAGCCCTCAACACTCCCTCCTGTGACGCACAGCCCTCTGTGTGGTTCTCTTCCAGTGTGGGATCCCTTTCTGTAGTGCTGCGTAGGCTCCTTCTGCGACATCTGTGTCCCCGTCCTGTGGGACTCCTGTAGGTGCGGCCTTTGCTCCTGCGGGCCCTCTGTGTCATGGAGGGTTCTCTGTGACTCTTCCTCCTGGGTTGAGTCCTCCTGGGCCAGCACCACCTTTCCACTAAACGCGAATTGGCCTTTGCCAAGGCTTGTTGGTGGAATTCCTGCACAGACACCCTTTAGTAATCTTCATTCCAGCATGGGACATCATCTGCATTCCTCAGGAACTCTTCACTGGCTCCAGTGCTGACCTGTTCTTCACCATCGACCAACTCCTGCAAGTACAACTGGGTGGGTAGTAGCTCCTACTCTCCCTGGACTCCACTTTTGGACTTGGTCCCCTCTCTCCACAGGTCTTCCGCTCCAGGTATCCACCGCTGGTTTCTTGCAGTCTTGTCTGGATGTCTTCTTTCCTTCTCCTTCATCTTGGGTTATTTGGGCAAATTCCAGTGATTTACTCCTGCTTTTATGGTCGCTGATGGGTACTGTGTTACTTACGTTTTGGTTTTTTTAGTACTCCCAGCTTCCCTCTACATATTCCACTTACCTAGGTGGGGGTCCTGTGTTCACATTCCATTTATTTAGTATAGGGCTTGGGCTCCCCCCAGGGTCACTATTGGTGTAAGGAAATGGCTCCCTGTTGCAGTTACCCCCCACTTTTTGCCTGATACTGATGCTGACTTGACTGAGAAGTGTACTGGGACCCCGCTAACCAGGCCCCAGCACCAGTGTTCTTTCACCTAAAATGTACCATTGTCTCCACAATTGGCACAATCCTGGCACCCAGGTAAGTCCCTTGTAACTGGTACCCCTGGTACCAAGGGCCCTGATGCCAGGGAAGGTGTCTAAGGGCTGCAGCATGACTTATGCCACCCTAGGGACCCTTCACTCAGCACAGACACACTGCTTGCCAGCTTGTGTGTGCTGGTGGGGAGAAAATGACTAAGTCGACATGGCACTCCCCTCAGGGTGCCATGCCAACCTCACACTGCCTATGGCATAGGTAAGTCACCCCTCTAGCAGGCCTTACAGCCCTAAGGCAGGGTGCACTATACCACAGGTGAGGGCATATGTGCATGAGCACTATGCCCCTACAGTGTCTAAGCAAAACCTTAGACATTGTAAGTGCAGGGTAGCCATAAGAGTATATGGTCTGGGAGTCTGTCATGCACGAACTCCTCAGCACCATAATGGCTACACTGAATACTGGGAAGTTTAGTATCAAACTTCTCAGAATAATAAACCCACACTGATGCCAGTGTTGGATTTATTAAAAAATGCACACAGAGGGCATCTTAGAGATGCCCCCTGTATTTTACCCAATTGTTCAGTGCAGGACTGACTGGTCTGTGCCAGCCTGCTGCTGAGAGACGAGTTTCTGACCCCATGCGGTGAGAGCCTTTGTGCTCTCTGAGGACAGAAACAAAGCCTGCTCTGGGTGGAGGTGCTTCACACCTCCCCCCTGCAGGAACTATAACACCTAGCAGTGAGCTTCAAAGGCTCAAGCTTCGTGTTACAATGCCCCAGGGCACTCCAGCTAGAGGAGATGCCCGCCCCCTGGACCCAGCCCCCACTTTTGGCGGCAAGTCCAGGAGAGATAATGAGAAAAACAAGGAGGAGTCACTGGCCAGTCAGGACAGCCCCTAAGGTGTCCTGAGCTGAGGTGACTGACTTTTAGAAATCCTCCATCTTGTAGAAGGAGGATTCCCCCAATAGGAATAGGGATAGGGATGTGCCCCCCTCCCCTCAGGGAGAAGGCACAAAGAGGGTGTACCCACCCTCAAGGACAGTAGCCATTGGCTACTGCCCTCCCAGACCTAAACACACCCCTAAATTCAGTATTTAGGGGCTCCCCAGAACCTAGGAACTCCGATTCCTGCAACCTAAGAAGAAGAGGACTGCTGAGCTGAAAAACCCTGCAGAAAAGACGGAGACACCAACTGCCTTGGCCCCAGCTCTACCGGCCTGTCTCCCCCTTCGGAAGAAAACTGCTCCAGCGACGCTTTCCCCAGGACCAGCGACCTCTGAATCCTCAGAGGACTGCCCTGCTTTAAAAGGACCAAGAAACTCCTGAAAACAGCGGCCCTGTTCAACAAAGACTGCAACTTTGTTTCCAGAGGAGCAACTTTAAAGACCCCTGCAATTCCCGCCAGAAGCGTGAGACTTGCAACACTGCACCCGGCGACCCCGACTGGACTGGTGGAGAAACAACGCTACAGGAAGGACCCCCAGGCGACTCCAAGACTGTGAGTAACCAAAGTTGTCCCCCCTGAACCCCCACAGTGACGCCTGCAGAGGGAATCCCGAGGCTCCCCCTGACCGTGACTGCCTGACTCTAAGATCCCGACGCCTGGAAAAGACCCTGCACCCGCAGCCCCCAGGACCTGAAGGATTGGAACTCCAGTGCAGGAGTGACCCCCAGGAGGCCCTCTCCCTTGCCCAGGTGGTGGCTACCCAGAGGAGCCCCCCCCCCCCTGCCTGCACCGCTGAAGAGACCCCTTGGTCTCCCATTGATTCCCATTACAAACCCGACGCTTGTTTGCACACTGCACCCGGCCGCCCCCGCGCTGCTGAGGTTGTACTTTGTGTGGACTTTTGTCCCCCCCGGTGCCCTACAAAACCCCCCCTGGTCTGCCCTCCGAAGACGCGGGTACTTACCTGCTGGCAGACTGGAACCGGGGCACCCCCTTCTCCATTGAAGCCTATGGGTTTTGGGCACCACTTTGAACTCTGCACCTGACCGGCCCTGAGCTGCTGGTGTGGTAACTTTGGGGTTGCTCTGAACCCCCAACTGTGGGCTACCTTGGACCCCAATTTGAACCCCGTAGGTGGTTTACTTACCTGCAAGAACTAACAATAACTTACCTCCCCTAGGAACTGTGAAAATTGCACTGTCTAGTTTTAAAATAGCTATATGTGTTTCACGTAAAAAGTATATATGCTATTGTGATTATTCAAAGTTCCTAAAGTACTTACCTGCAATACCTTTCAAATGAGATATTAGATGTAGAATTTGAACCCGTGGTTCTTAAAATAAACTAAGAAAATATATTTTTCTATACAAAAACCTATTGGCCTGGAATTGTCTCCGAGTGTGTGTTCCTCATTTATTGCCTGTGTGTATGTACAACAAATGCTTAACACTACTCCTTTGATAAGCCTACTGCTCGACCACACTACCACAAAATAGAGCATTAGTATTCTCTTTTTGCCACTATCTTACCTCTAAGGGGAACCCTTGGACTCTGTGCATACTATTCCTTACTTTGAAATAGTGCATATAGAGCCAACTTCCTACAATTGGTTATTCATATTTGCACTGTTTTCTAACCTTTGCTATGCCTATTACTGTTTACTAGTATATATAATTAGTGTATTACTTACCACCTATTGGAGTGTTGCCCTTCTAGCATTTTGTGGTATAGTGTTCCAAAAATAAAGTACCTTTATTCTTGTACAACTGAGTGTTTTCATTCATGTGTATAAGTGCTGTGTGACTACAGTGGTTTTGCATGAGCTTTGTATGTCTCCTTGATGAGCCTTGGCTGCTCATCCACAGCTACCTCTAGAGAGCCTGGCTTCTAGACACTGCCTGAACTACACTAATAAGGGATACCTGGACCTGGTATAAGGTGTAAGTACCTTAGGTACCCACCACACACCAGGCCAGCTTCCTACAGTGATTCATTAAATACGAGGGGGGCTGAAGACTAAAGTGTCTCAGCACCACAAAAGGGTCAATAATGAAAGGAGTGGACAGGATGGAGACAAGCCAGCACAACCAGGCGTGGTAGTATGGCAGAACGTCTGTTCGTGGTCGGATAGCGAACGGTGGCAAACTGCAAGTTACACAGGCTTTAAAGCCTGACAGGGTGTGCCGTAATGTTAAGAAGATTAAACATACCTCACTCGCTGATGACTCCACCAGCTTTGCAAGGACAGTGATCGGATTTGCATATCTTGTAATCATCAAACCCCCACCCCCCAACTCAGAGGTTTGAGCAGGCAACCGACCTGAGGAGAGCACAACAGGGACACAGGCATGCACCGTTCGGACCCACCCAGCTCAAAATACAATTGAGAACAGGAAAACAGTGTAAACTTAATATGGCCACCATGAAAATAATCATCATGCAATAAAGCCAGAAGTAAACATGAGGCACATCAAGTCAAAAGTTTCTATCTGTTTTATACAGCGCAGATGTTACCCAGGAAGGTTTTGGTACGCTGTACATAGATTGGTGCGGGGCTTTAAAAAAAACAACAGGCGGAAGTCAGCCATGTGTTTTGTTTACTGGAAACAAAGCAAATATATATGGAAGAAAGTTTCTTTTTTAACCATTTGGTACAGCAGCTGTGCAGCAGACCTGAAATTATTCTTTTTTCAAAAGCCCTTTTATGCGGCATGGCTGAAATAGAAAATAAGTTACTTTCAAAACCAAACCGGAGAATGGGTGTAAGGAAATGCCTCCTTGGCATGGTTGCCCCCTGACTTTTTGCCTTTGCTGATGCTATGTTTACAATTGAAAGTGTGCTGAGGCCTGCTAACCAGACCCCCAGCACCAGTGTTCTTTCCCTAACCTGTACTTTTGTATCCACAATTGGCAGACCCTGGCATCCAGATAAGTCCCTTGTAACTGGTACTTCTAGTACCAAGGGCCCTGATGCCAAGGAAGGTCTCTAAGGGCTGCAGCATGTCTTATGCCACCCTGGAGACCTCTCACTCAGCACAGACACTGCTTGCCAGCTTGTGTGTGCTAGTGAGAACAAAACGAGTAAGTCGACATGGCACTCCCCTCAGGGTGCCATGCCAGCCTCTCACTGCCTATGCAGTATAGGTAAGACACCCCTCTAGCAGGCCTTACAGCCCTAAGGCAGGGTGCACTATACCATAGGTGAGGGTACCAGTGCATGAGCATGGTACCCCTACAGTGTCTAAACAAAACCTTAGACATTGTAAGTGCAGGGAAGCCATAAGAGTATATGGTCTGGGAGTTTGTCAAACACGAACTCCACAGCACCATAATGGCTACACTGAAAACTGGGAAGTTTGGTATCAAACTTCTCAGCACAATAAATGCACACTGATGCCAGTGTACATTTTATTGCAAAATACACCCCAGAGGGCACCTTAGAGGTGCCCCCTGAAACTTAACCAACTGTCTGTGTAGGCTGACTAGTTCCAGCAGCCTGCCACACTAGAGACATGTTGCTGGCCCCATGGGGAGAGTGCCTTTGTCACTCTGAGGCCAGTAACAAAGCCTGCACTGGGTGGAGATGCCAACACCTCCCTCAGGCAGGAGCTGTGACACCTGGCGGTGAGCCTCAAAGGCTCACCCCTTTGTCCCAGCCCAGCAGGGCACTCCAGCTTGCTGGAGTTGCCCGCCCCCTCCGGCCACGGCCCCCACTTTTGGCGGCAAGGCTGGAGGGAACAAAGAAAGCAACAAGGAGGAGTCACTGGCCAGTCAGGACAACCCCTAAGGTGTCCTGAGCTGAGGTGACTCCAACTTTTAGAAATCCTCCATCTTGCAGATTGTAGGAAGTTGGCTCTGTATGTGCTATTTCAAAGTAAGGAATAGCATGCACAGAGTCCAAGGGTTCCCCTTAGAGGTAAAATAGTGGTAAAAATAGATAATACTAATGCTCTATTTTGTGGTAGTGTGGTCGAGCAGTAGGCTTATCCAAGGAGTAGTGTTAAGCATTTGTTGTACATACACAAGACAATAAATGAGGTACACACACTCAGAGACAAATCCAGCCAATAGGTTTTTATATAGAAAAATATCTTTTCTTAGTTTATTTTAAGAACCACAGGTTCAAATTCTACATGTAATATCTCATTCGAAAGGTATTGCAGGTAAGTACTTTAGGAACTTCAAATCATCAAAATTGCATGTATACTTTTCAAGTTATTGACAAATAGCTGTTTTAAAAGTGGACACTTAGTGCAATTTTCACAGTTCCTGGGGGAGGTAAGTTTTTGTTAGTTTTACCAGGTAAGTAGGACACTTACAGGGTTCAGTTCTTGGTCCAAGGTAGCCCACCGTTGGGGGTTCAGAGCAACCCCAAAGTCACCACACCAGCAGCTCAGGGCCGGTCAGGTGCAGAGTTCAAAGTGGTGCCCAAAACACACAGGCTAGAATGGAGAGAAGGGGGTGCCCCGGTTCCGGTCTGCTTGCAGGTAAGTACCCGCGTCTTCGGAGGGCAGACCAGGGGGGTTTTGTAGGGCACCGGGGGGGACACAGGTCCACACAGAAATTTCACCCTCAGCAGCGCGGGGGCGGCCGGGTGCAGTGTAGAAACAAGCGTCGGGTTTTCAATGTTAGTCTATGAGAGATCTCGGGATCTCTTCAGCGCTGCAGGCAGGCAAGGGGGGGATTCCTCGGGGAAACCTCCACTTGGGCAAGGGAGAGGGACTCCTGGGGGTCACTTCTCCAGTGAAAGTCCGGTCCTTCAGGTCCTGGGGGCTGCGGGTGCAGGGTCTCTCCCAGGCGTCGGGACTTTAGGTTCAAAGAGTCGCGGTCAGGGGAAGCCTCGGGATTCCCTCTGCAGGCGGCGCTGTGGGGGCTCAGGGGGGACAGGTTTTGGTACTCACAGTATCAGAGTAGTCCTGGGGTCCCTCCTGAGGTGTTGGATCGCCACCAGCCGAGTCGGGGTCGCCGGGTGCAGTGTTGCAAGTCTCACGCTTCTTGCGGGGAGCTTGCAGGGTTCTTTAAAGCTGCTGGAAACAAAGTTGCAGCTTTTCTTGGAGCAGGTCCGCTGTCCTCGGGAGTTTCTTGTCTTTTCGAAGCAGGGGCAGTCCTCAGAGGATGTCGAGGTCGCTGGTCCCTTTGGAAGGCGTCGCTGGAGCAGGATCTTTGGAAGGCAGGAGACAGGCCGGTGAGTTTCTGGAGCCAAGGCAGTTGTCGTCTTCTGGTCTTCCGCTGCAGGGGTTTTCAGCTAGGCAGTCCTTCTTCTTGTAGTTGCAGGAATCTCACTTTCTAGGGTTCAGGGTAGCCCTTAAATACTAAATTTAAGGGCGTGTTTAGGTCTGGGGGGTTAGTAGCCAATGGCTACTAGCCCTGAGGGTGGGTACACCCTCTTTGTGCCTCCTCCCAAGGGGAGGGGGTCACAATCCTAACCCTATTGGGGGAATCCTCCATCTGCAAGATGGAGGATTTCTAAAAGTTAGAGTCACCTCAGCTCAGGACACCTTAGGGGCTGTCCTGACTGGCCAGTGACTCCTCCTTGTTATTCTCATTATTTTCTCCGGCCTTGCCGCCAAAAGTGGGGCCTGGCCGGAGGGGGCGGGCAACTCCACTAGCTGGAGTGTCCTGCTGGGTTGGCACAAAGGAGGTGAGCCTTTGAGGCTCACCGCCAGGTGTGACAATTCCTGCCTGGGAGAGGTGTTAGCATCTCCACCCAGTGCAGGCTTTGTTACTGGCCTCAGAGTGACAAAGGCACTCTCCCCATGGGGCCAGCAACATGTCTCGGTTTGTGGCAGGCTGCTAAAACTAGTCAGCCTACACAGATAGTCGGTTAAGTTTCAGGGGGCACCTCTAAGGTGCCCTCTGTGGTGTATTTTACAATAAAATGTACACTGGCATCAGTGTGCATTTATTGTGCTGAGAAGTTTGATACCAAACTTCCCAGTTTTCAGTGTAGCCATTATGGTGCTGTGGAGTTCGTGTTTGACAGACTCCCAGACCATATACTCTTATGGCTACCCTGTACTTACAATGTCTAAGGTTTTGTTTAGACACTGTAGGGGTACCATGCTCATGCACTGGTACCCTCACCTATGGTATAGTGCACCCTGCCTTAGGGCTGTAAGGCCTGCTAGAGGGGTGTCTTACCTATACTGCATAGGCAGTGAGAGGCTGGCATGGCACCCTGAGGGGAGTGCCATGTCGACTTACTCGTTTTGTCCTCACTAGCACACACAAGCTGGCAAGCAGTGTGTCTGTGCTGAGTGAGAGGTCTCCAGGGTGGCATAAGACATGCTGCAGCCCTTAGAGACCTTCCTTGGCATCAGGGCCCTTGGTACTAGAAGTACCAGTTACAAGGGACTTATCTGGATGCCAGGGTCTGCCAATTGTGGATACAAAAGTACAGGTTAGGGAAAGAACACTGGTGCTGGGGCCTGGTTAGCAGGCCTCAGCACACTTTCAATTGTAAACATAGCATCAGCAAAGGCAAAAAGTCAGGGGGCAACCATGCCAAGGAGGCATTTCCTTACACCCTTAAATACTAAATTTAAGGGCGTGTTTAGGTCTGGGGGGTTAGTAGCCAATGGCTACTAGCCCTGAGGGTGGGTACACCCTCTTTGTGCCTCCTCCCAAGGGGAGGGGGTTACAATCCTAACCCTATTGGGGGAATCCTCCATCTGCAAGATGGAGGATTTCTAAAAGTTAGAGTCACTTCAGCTCAGGACACCTTAGGGGCTGTCCTGACTGGCCAGTGACTCCTCCTTGTTTTTCTCATTATTTTCTCCGGCCTTGCCGCCAAAAGTGGGGCCTGGCCGGAGGGGGCGGGCAACTCCACTAGCTGGAGTGTCCTGCTGGGTTGGCACAAAGGAGGTGAGCCTTTGAGGCTCACCGCCAGGTGTGACAATTCCTGCCTGGGGGAGGTGTTAGCATCTCCACCCAGTGCAGGCTTTGTTACTGGCCTCAGAGTGACAAAGGCACTCTCCCCATGGGGCCAGCAACATGTCTCGGTTTGTGGCAGGCTGCTAAAACTAGTCAGCCTACACAGATAGTCGGTTAAGTTTCAGGGGGCACCTCTAAGGTGCCCTCTGGGGTGTATTTTACAATAAAATGTACACTGGCATCAGTGTGCATTTATTGTGCTGAGAAGTTTGATACCAAACTTCCCAGTTTTCAGTGTAGCCATTATGGTGCTGTGGAGTTCGTGTTTGACAAACTCCCAGACCATATACTCTTATGGCTACCCTGCACTTACAATGTCTAAGGTTTTGTTTAGACACTGTAGGGGTACCATGCTCATGCACTGGTACCCTCACCTATGGTATAGTGCACCCTGCCTTAGGGCTGTAAGGCCTGCTAGAGGGGTGTCTTACCTATACTGCATAGGCAGTGAGAGGCTGGCATGGCACCCTGAGGGGAGTGCCATGTCGACTTACTCGTTTTGTCCTCACTAGCACACACAAGCTGGCAAGCAGTGTGTCTGTGCTGAGTGAGAGGTCTCCAGGGTGGCATAAGACATGCTGCAACCCTTAGAGACCTTCCTTGGCATCAGGGCCCTTGGTACTAGAAGTACCAGTTACAAGGGACTTATCTGGATGCCAGGGTCTGCCAATTGTGGATACAAAAGTACAGGTTAGGGAAAGAACACTGGTGCTGGGGCCTGGTTAGCAGGCCTCAGCACACTTTCAATTGTAAACATAGCATCAGCAAAGGCAAAAAGTCAGGGGGCAACCATGCCAAGGAGGCATTTCCTTACACAACCCCCCCCCCAAACGAAAGAGGATGAGACTAACCTTTCCCAAGAGAGTCTTCATTTTCTAAGTGGAAGAACCTGGAAAGGCCATCTGCATTGGCATGGGCAGTCCCAGGTCTGTGTTCCACTATAAAGTCCATTCCCTGTAGGGAGATGGACCACCTCAACAGTTTAGGATTTTCACCTTTCATTTGCATCAGCCATTTGAGAGGTCTGTGGTCAGTTTGAACTAGGAAGTGAGTCCCAAAGAGGTATGGTCTCAGCTTCTTCAGGGACCAAACCACAGCAAAGGCCTCCCTCTCAATGGCACTCCAACGCTGCTCCCTGGGGAGTAACCTCCTGCTAATGAAAGCAACAGGCTGGTCAAGGCCATCATCATTTGTTTGGGACAAAACTGCCCCTATCCCATGTTCAGAGGCATCAGTCTGCACAATGAACTGCTTAGAATAATCTGGAGCTTTTAGAACTGGTGCTGAGCACATTGCTTGTTTCAGGGTGTCAAAGGCCTGTTGGCATTCCACAGTCCAGTTCACTTTCTTGGGCATTTTCTTGGAGGTGAGTTCAGTGAGGGCTGTCACAATGGATCCATATCCCTTCACAAACCTCCTGTAATACCCAGTCAAGCCAAGGAATGCCCTGACTTGAGTCTGGGTTTTTGGAGCTACCCAGTCCAGAATAGTCTGGATCTTGGGTTGGAGTGGCTGAACTTGGCCTCCACCTACAAGGTGGCCCAAGTAAACCACAGTTCCCTGCCCTATCTGGCATTTGGATGCCTTGATAGAGAGGCCTGCAGATTGCAGAGCCTTCAAAACCTTCTTCAGGTGGACCAGGTGATCCTGCCAGGTGGAGCTAAAGACAGCAATATCATCAAGATAAGCTGTGCTAAAGGACTCCAAGCCAGCAAGGACTTGATTCACCAACCTTTGGAAGGTGGCAGGGGCATTCTTTAAACCAAAGGGCATAACAGTAAACTGATAATGCCCATCAGGTGTGGAGAATGCCGTTTTCTCTTTTGCTCCAGGTGCCATTTTTATTTGCCAGTACCCTGCTGTCAAGTCAAAGGTACTTAAGAATTTGGCAGCACCTAATTTATCTATGAGCTCATCAGCTCTTGGAATTGGATGAGCATCTGTCTTGGTGACAGAATTGAGCCCTCTGTAGTCCACACAAAACCTCATCTCTTTCTTTCCATCTTTGGTGTGAGGTTTGGGGACTAAGACCACTGGGCTAGCCCAGGGGCTGTCAGAGCGCTCAATTACTCCCAATTCTAGCATCTTGTGGACTTCCACCTTGATGCTTTCCTTAACATGGTCAGACTGTCTAAAGATTTTGTTCTTGACAGGCATGCTGTCTCCTGTGTCCACATCATGGGTACACAGGTGTGTCTGACCAGGGGTTAAGGAGAAGAGTTCAGGAAACTGTTGTAGGACTCTCCTACAATCAGCTTGCTGTTGGCCAGAGAGGGTGTCTGAGTAGATCACTCCATCTACTGTGCCATCTTTTGGGTCTGATGACAGAAGATCAGGGAGAGGTTCACTCTCTGCCTCCTGATCCTCATCTGTTACCATCAACAGATTCACATCAGCCCTGTCATGGAAGAGCTTAAGGCGGTTCACATGGATCACCCTCTTGGGGCTCCTGCTTGTGCCCAGGTCCACCAGGTAGGTGACCTGACTCTTCCTCTCTAGCACTGGGTAAGGGCCACTCCATTTGTCCTGAAGTGCCCTGGGAGCCACAGGCTCCAGAACCCAGACTTTCTGCCCTGGTTGGAACTCAACCAGTGCAGCCTTTTGGTCATACCAAAACTTCTGGAGCTGTTGGCTGGCCTCAAGGTTTTTGGTTGCCTTTTCCATGTACTCTGCCATTCTAGAGCGAAGGCCAAGTACATAGTCCACTATGTCTTGTTTAGGCTCATGAAGAGGTCTCTCCCAGCCTTCTTTAACAAGAGCAAGTGGTCCCCTTACAGGATGACCAAACAGAAGTTCAAAGGGTGAGAATCCTACTCCCTTCTGTGGCACCTCTCTGTAAGCGAAAAGCAGACATGGCAAGAGGACATCCCATCTCCTTTTGAGTTTTTCTGGGAGCCCCATGATCATGCCTTTTAATGTCTTGTTGAATCTCTCAACCAAGCCATTAGTTTGTGGATGGTATGGTGTAGTGAATTTGTAAGTCACTCCACACTCATTCCACATGTGTTTCAGGTATGCTGACATGAAGTTGGTACCTCTGTCAGACACCACCTCCTTAGGGAAACCCACTCTGGTAAAGATACCAATGAGGGCCTTGGCTACTGCAGGGGCAGTAGTCGACCTAAGGGGAATAGCTTCAGGATACCTGGTAGCATGATCCACTACTACCAGGATATACATATTTCCTGAGGCTGTGGGAGGTTCCAGTGGACCAACTATGTCCACACCCACTCTTTCAAAGGGGACCCCCACCACTGGAAGTGGAATGAGGGGGGCCTTTGGATGCCCACCTGTCTTACCACTGGCTTGACAGGTGGGGCAGGAGAGGCAAAACTCCTTAACCATGTTGGACATATTGGGCCAGTAGAAGTGGTTGACTAGCCTCTCCCACGTCTTGGTTTGTCCCAAATGTCCAGCAAGGGGAATGTCATGGGCCAATGTTAGGATGAACTCTCTGAACAGCTGAGGCACTACCACTCTCCTAGTGGCACCAGGTTTGGGGTCTCTGGCCTCAGTGTACAGGAGTCCATCTTCCCAATAGACCCTATGTGTTCCATTTTTCTTGCCCTTGGACTCTTCAGCAGCTTGCTGCCTAAGGCCTTCAAGAGAGGGACAGGTTTCTTGTCCCTTACACAGCTCCTCCCTTGAGGGTCCCCCTGGGCCTAAGAGCTCAACCTGATAAGGTTCAAGCTCCAAAGGCTCAGTTCCCTCAGAGGGCAGAACTTCTTCCTGAGAAGAGAGGTTCCCTTTCTTTTGCTGTGTTGCAGTTGGTTTCCCAACTGACTTTCCTTTCCTCTTGGTAGGATGGGCCATTCTTACAGACTCCAGCTCTACTTGTTCACCCTGTGCCTTGCACTGTGCTCTTGTTTTCACACACACCAGTTCAGGGATACCCAGCATTGCTGCATGGGTTTTTAGTTCTACCTCAGCCCATGCTGAGGACTCCAGGTCATTTCCAAGCAGACAGTCCACTGGGATATTTGAGGAGACCACCACCTGTTTCAGGCCATTGACCCCTCCCCATTCTAAAGTAACCATTGCCATGGGATGTACTTTTCTCTGATTGTCAGCGTTGGTGACTGTGTAAGTTTTTCCAGTCAGGTATTGGCCAGGGGAAAACAGTTTCTCTGTCACCATGGTGACACTGGCACCTGTATCCCTCAGGCCCTCGATTCTAGTCCCATTAATTAAGAGTTGCTGTCTGTATTTTTGCATGTTAGGTGGCCAGACAGCTAGTGTGGCTAAATCCACCCCACCCTCAGAAACTAGAGTAGCTTCAGTGTGGACCCTGATTTGCTCTGGGCACACTGTTGATCCCACTTGGAGACTAGCCATACCAGTGTTACCTGGATGGGAGTTTGGAGTGGAACCTTTCTTGGGACAGGCCTTGTCTCCAGTTTGGTGTCCATGCTGTTTGCAGCTATGACACCAGGCCTTTTTGGGATCAAAGTTTTTACCCTTGTACCCATTGTTTTGTGAAGAGGCTCTGGGCCCACCCTCCTGTGCAGGTTTTTGGGGGCCTGTAGAAGACTCTTTACTATTTTTAGTTTTGGTTGTCTCATCACCCTTCCCCTGGGGAGTCTTTGTGACCCCTTTCTTTTGGTCACCCCCTGTTGAAGTCTTGGACACCCTTGTCTTGACCCAATGGTCCGCCTTCTTTCCCAATTCTTGGGGAGAAATTGGTCCTAGGTCTACCAGATGCTGATGCAGTTTATCATTGAAACAATTACTCAATAGGTGTTCTTTCACAAATAAATTGTACAGCCCATCATAATTACTTACACCACTGCCTTGAATCCAACCATCTAGTGTTTTCACTGAGTAGTCTACAAAGTCAACCCAGGTCTGGCTCGAGGATTTTTGAGCCCCCCTGAATCTAATCCTATACTCCTCAGTGGAGAATCCAAAGCCCTCAATCAGGGTACCCTTCATGAGGTCATAAGATTCTGCATCTTGTCCAGAGAGTGTGAGGAGTCTATCCCTACACTTTCCTGTGAACATTTCCCAAAGGAGAGCACCCCAGTGAGATCTGTTCACTTTTCTGGTTACACAAGCCCTCTCAAAAGCTGTGAACCATTTGGTGATGTCATCACCATCTTCATATTTAGTTACAATCCCTTTAGGGATTTTCAACATGTCAGGAGAATCTCTGACCCTATTTATGTTGCTGCCACCATTGATGGGTCCTAGGCCCATCTCTTGTCTTTCCCTCTCTATGGCTAGGATCTGTCTTTCCAAAGCCAATCTTTTGGCCATCCTGGCTAACTGGATGTCCTCTTCACTGGGGTTATCCTCAGTGATTTCAGAGGTGTTGGTCTCTCCTGTGAGGGAACCAGCATCTCTGACTATTATTTTTGGAGTCAGGGTTTGAGGGACCCTGTTCTCCCTAGATAGGACTGGTAGGGGGGAATTTTCCTCCAAGTCACTATCCTCTTCCTCTGAGTTGCCACCCTCAGAGGGGTTGGCCTTTTCAAACTCTGCCAAAAGCTCCTGGAGCTGTATTTTGGTAGGTTTGGGGCCCATTGTTATTTTCTTTATTTTATAGAGTGACCTTAGCTCCCTCATCTTAAGATGGAGGTAAGGTGTGGTGTCGAGTTCCACCACAGTCACATCTGTGCTAGACATTTTGCTTCTAAAAGTTGGAATACTTTTTAAGAATCTACAACTGGTTCTAGAATCTAATTCAAACTTTTACAAACTTTTAAACTCTAAAAGAAAATGCTAAACAGGATCTAACACAAGGCCCTAGCAGGTCTTTTAAGAATTTAGAAAAACTTTTCAAATTGCAAAAATCAATTTCTAATGACAATTTTGGAATTTGTCGTGTGATCAGGTATTGGCTGAGTAGTCCAGCAAATGCAAAGTCTTGTACCCCACCGCTGATCCACCAATGTAGGAAGTTGGCTCTGTATGTGCTATTTCAAAGTAAGGAATAGCATGCACAGAGTCCAAGGGTTCCCCTTAGAGGTAAAATAGTGGTAAAAAGAGATAATACTAATGCTCTATTTTGTGGTAGTGTGGTCGAGCAGTAGGCTTATCCAAGGAGTAGTGTTAAGCATTTGTTGTACATACACAGACAATAAATGAGGTACACACACTCAGAGACAAATCCAGCCAATAGGTTTTGTTATATAAAAATATCTTTTCTTAGTTTATTTTAAGAACCACAGGTTCAAATTCTACATGTAATATCTCATTTGAAAGGTATTGCAGGTAAGTACTTTAGGAACTTTAAATCATAAAAATTGCATGTATACTTTACAAGTTATTGACAAATAGCTGTTTTAAAAGTGGACACTTAGTGCAATTTTCACAGTTCCTGGGGGAGGTAAGTTTTTGTTAGTTTTACCAGGTAAGTAGGACACTTACAGGGTTCAGTTCTTGGTCCAAGGTAGCCCACCGTTGGGGGTTCAGAGCAACCCCAAAGTCACCACACCAGCAGCTCAGGGCCGGTCAGGTGCAGAGTTCAAAGTGGTGCCCAAAACACATAGGCTAGAATGGAGAGAAGGGGGTGCCCCGGTTCCGGTCTGCTTGCAGGTAAGTACCCGCGTCTTCGGAGGGCAGACCAGGGGGGTTTTGTAGGGCACCGGGGGGGACACAAGCCCACACAGAAATTTCACCCTCAGCGGCGCGGGGGCGGCCGGGTGCAGTGTAGAAACAAGCGTCGGGTTCGCAATGTTAGTCTATGAGAGATCTCGGGATCTCTTCAGCGCTGCAGGCAGGCAAGGGGGGGGTTCCTCGGGGAAACCTCCACTTGGGCAAGGGAGAGGGACTCCCGGGGGTCACTTCTCCAGTGAAAGTCCGGTCCTTCAGGTCCTGGGGGCTGCGGGTGTAGGGTCTCTCCCAGGCGTCGGGACTTAGGATTCAAAGAGTCGCGGTCAGGGGAAGCCTCGGGATTCCCTCTGCAGGCGGCGCTGTGGGGGCTCAGGGGGGACAGGTTTTGGTACTCACAGTATCAGAGTAGTCCTGGGGTCCCTCCTGAGGTGTTGGTTCTCCACCAGCCGAGTCGGGGTCGCCGGGTGCAGTGTTGCAAGTCTCACGCTTCTTGCGGGGAGCTTGCAGGGTTCTTTCAAGGCTGCTGGAAACAAAGTTGCAGCCTTTCTTGGAGCAGGTCCGCTGTCCTCGGGAGTTTCTTGTCTTTTCGAAGCAGGGGCAGTCCTCAGAGGATGTCGAGGTCGCTGGTCCCTTTGGAAGGCGTCGCTGGAGCAGGATCTTTGGAAGGCAGGAGACAGGCCGGTGAGTTTCTGGAGCCAAGGCAGTTGTCGTCTTCTGGTCTTCCTCTGCAGGGGTTTTCAGCTAGGCAGTCCTTCTTCTTGTAGTTGCAGGAATCTAATTTTCTAGGGTTCAGGGTAGCCCTTAAATACTAAATTTAAGGGCGTGTTTAGGTCTGGGGGGTTAGTAGCCAATGGCTACTAGCCCTGAGGGTGGGTACACCCTCTTTGTGCCTCCTCCCAAGGGGAGGGGGTCACAATCCTAACCCTATTGGGGGAATCCTCCATCTGCAAGATGGAGGATTTCTAAAAGTTAGAGTCACCTCAGCTCAGGACACCTTAGGGGCTGTCCTGACTGGCCAGTGACTCCTCCTTGTTATTCTCATTATTTTCTCCGGCCTTGCCGCCAAAAGTGGGGGCCGGGCCGGAGGGGGCGGGCAACTCCACTAGCTGGAGTGTCCTGCGGTGCTGTGACAAAGGGGTGAGCCTTTGAGGCTCACCGCCAGGTGTTACAGCTCCTGCCTGGGGGAGGTGTTAGCATCTCCACCCAGTGCAGGCTTTGTTACTGGCCTCAGAGTGACAAAGGCACTCTCCCCATGGGGCCAGCAACATGTCTCTAGTGTGGCAGGCTGCTGGAACTAGTCAGCCTACACAGACAGTCGGTTAAGTTTCAGGGGGCACCTCTAAGGTGCCCTCTGTGGTGTATTTTACAATAAAATGTACACTGGCATCAGTGTGCATTTATTGTGCTGAGAAGTTTGATACCAAACTTCCCAGTTTTCAGTGTAGCCATTATGGTGCTGTGGAGTTCGTGTTTGACAGACTCCCAGACCATATACTCTTATGGCTACCCTGCACTTACAATGTCTAAGGTTTTGTTTAGACACTGTAGGGGTACCATGCTCATGCACTGGTACCCTCACCTATGGTATAGTGCACCCTGCCTTAGGGCTGTAAGGCCTGCTAGAGGGGTGTCTTACCTATACTGCATAGGCAGTGAGAGGCTGGCATGGCACCCTGAGGGGAGTGCCATGTCGACTTACTCGTTTTGTCCTCACTAGCACACACAAGCTGGCAAGCAGTGTGTATGTGCTGAGTGAGAGGTCTCCAGGGTGGCATAAGACATGCTGCAGCCCTTAGAGACCTTCCTTGGCATCAGGGCCCTTGGTACTAGAAGTATCAGTTACAAGGGACTTATCTGGATGCCAGGGTCTGCCAATTGTGGATACAAAAGTACAGGTTAGGGAAAGAACACTGGTGCTGGGGCCTGGTTAGCAGGCCTCAGCACACTTTCAATTGTAAACATAGCATCAGCAAAGGCAAAAAGTCAGGGGGCAACCATGCCAAGGAGGCATTTCCTTACACAGATGGAGGATTCCCCCAATAGGGTTAGGATTGTGACCCCCCTCCCCTTGGGAGGAGGCACAAAGAGGGTGTGCCCACCGTCAGGGCTAGTAGCCATAGGCTACTAACCCCCCAGACCTAAACACGCCCTTAAATTTAGTATTTAAGGGCTACCCTGAACCCTAGAAAATTAGATTCCTGCAACAACAAGAAGAAGGACTGCCCAGCTGAAAACCCCTGCAGAGGAAGACCAGAAGACAACAACTGCCTTGGCTCCAGAAACTCACCGGCCTGTCTCCTGCCTTCCAAAGAACTCTGCTCCAGCGACGCCTTCCAAAGGGACCAGCGACCTCTGAATCCTCTGAGGACTGCCCTGCTTCGACGACGACAAGAAACTCCCGAGGACTGCGGACCTGCTCCAAAAAGACTGCAACTTTGTTTCCAGAAGCAGCTTTAAAGAACCCTGCAACTCCCCGCAAGAAGCGTGAGACTTGCAACACTGCACCCGGCGACCCCGACTCGGCTGGTGGAGAACCAACACCTCAGGGAGGACCCCCGGACTACTCTACGACTGTGAGTACCAAAACCTGTCCCCCCTGAGCCCCCACAGCGCCGCCTGCAGAGGGAATCCCGAGGCTTCCCCTGACCGCGACTCTCTGAAACCTAAGTCCCGACGCCTGGAAAAGACCCTGCACCCGCAGCCCCCTGGACCTGAAGGACCGGACTTTCACTGCAGAAGTGACACCCAGGAGTCCCTCTCCCTTGCCCAAGTGGAGGTTTCCCCGAGGAAGCCCCCCTTGCCTGCCTGCAGCGCTGAAGAGATCCCTTGATCTCTCATTGACTAACATTGCGAACCAGACGCTTGTTTCTACACTGCACCCGGCTGCCCCCGCGCTGCTGAGGGTGAAATTTCTGTGTGGGCTTGTGTCCCCCCCGGTGCCCTACAAAACCCCCCTGGTCTGCCCTCCGAAGACGCGGGTACTTACCTGCAAGCAGACCATCACCGGGGCACCCCCTTCTCTCCATTCTAGCCTATGCGTTTTGGGCACCACTTTGAACTCTGCACCTGACCGGCCCTGAGCTGCTGGTCTGGTGACTTTGGGGTTGCTCTGAACCTCCAACGGTGGGCTACCTTGGACCAAGAACTGAACCCTGTAAGTGTCTTACTTACCTGGTAAAACTAACAAAAACTTACCTCCCCCAGGAACTGTGAAAATTGCACTAAGTGTCCACTTTTGAAATAGCTATTTGTGAATAACTTGAAAAGTATACATGCAATTGAAATGATTCAAAGTTCCTAATGTACTTACCTGCAATACCTTTCAAACAAGATATTACATGTTAAATTTGAACCTGTGGTTCTTAAAATAAACTAAGAAAAGATATTTTTCTATAACAAAACCTATTGGCTGGATTTGTCTCTGAGTGTGTGTACCTCATTTATTGTCTATGTGTATGTACAACAAATGCTTAACACTACTCCTTGGATAAGCCTACTGCTCGACCACACTACCACAAAATAGAGCATTAGTATTATCTATTTTTACCACTATTTTACCTCTAAGGGGAACCCTTGGACTCTGTGCATGCTATTCCTTACTTTGAAATAGCACATACAGAGCCAACTTCCTACAATGGGCCATCACACGCTGTACCAGAAGGAAACGTGACTTAGTGTAAATGCAACTAAAAATGTCCTCTAAGTGAAAGCTCCCTGGTTGGGAACTTAGTACGCAAGGGAGGGACATTTACTAAAATGCACCAATAAAAATGAAGCAATTAGGACACGCACAACAAAGAACGAATGGCAAGAGTGGGCATAGTTAAAAGACCATTTTCAATACATGTCTTGCAGACAGCGCTGCACACTGCAACGCTCGACCTAAAAAAAAAAAAAAAAAAAAAAAAAGGACTGAAGAGCCACACCAGCAGTGAAGACTCCAGACAGCCCTACCAGCCTGGGTGCAGCTTGAAGACTCCTTACTACAAAAAGACGACTCATCCTGCAGGACCAGCAACCTCTACAAACTCCCACAGGACTGCCTGCCTTCCAAAGGACCAAGAACTCCAGAGGACAGCGGCCCTGTCCACAAAAAAAACTCCAAACAAGGACTCCAGGGCCCTCTGGATCAAAGAGTACTGCCCACTCTGCACACAACACCCACAGCCAAGTCCAGGTGGCCTAGCGGTCCGGAGAAGATTTCCAGGCGATTCTGACCTGGAGTCCACCCTGGATTGAATCCCTCCTGACCAAGATGACAAGGCCTGAATCCAGAGGATCTCCATGACCACGACTGGCAAAGATTTCAGACACCTAAAGGTACCCCTGCACCCACAGTCCCCTGGACCTTGGGGAAGCCAGGCGACTGTCCACCGACATCCAGCGAGATCTCTACTTACTGTGTCCAGCCATTGGTCTTCATCTGACTCCCCAGACCAAGCCTGCCGCCTCTGTGAACCCAGAGTTCCTCATTAAATTGCACCGGACGCCCAACGCTGTGTTTGCACCCTGCACTTGCCCGCCCCGTGCCACTGAGGGTGTATGTTTGGTGCCCTGAAACCTCAGGTACTTTCCTGCAATCTGTTTTCTTCTAAGTGCCCCAAGCCTCCACTGTTTTCCATTAGCCAACCAACACCAACTTTGACCTCTGCACTCATCCAGCCCTGTGTTGCTGGTGCAGCACCATTGGTGTCTAACTTTGTCTGGTGGACACCTTAACCCCTGAAGACTGGAACCGTGAGTCAGGTATGTACTAGTAAACTGTGCTAGTACTCCATTAGGACTGCACTGCCTTCAATGATTTTTACACTGCCTAGTTTTGCTATTGAAAGCTATTGCTTACCTGAAACCTATATTAACTGTAATTTACAAACAATGTACATTTGATGCCTGAAAGTTGTACATTATTGAAACTGCACTTACCTGCAACAAAGCTCCTTTGGGTTCTAGAAATAAATTAAGTATATTTTTTGATATATAAACAATCGGACTGGAGTGTGTACAACAAATTCTTAGCACTACCCTCTGATAAGCCTTAATGCTCGACAACACTACCACAAAAGAGCATTATTATTATCTACTTTGGCCTCTGTAAAGCCTCCGGAGAACCACTGGACTCTGTGCACACTATACCTTGTTTTGGTATAGCATATACAGAGCCAGCTCCCTAGTCACCCTATTTAAGCCTTGTAGCACACAAAGCAGGACTCATTTAAAAGAAGGATATGGAATTTAAAAGGTAACCTGTCCTTATAGCGACTTTAAGACAAGAGCTATTTTTACAATGGCAGGCCTAGATGTCATATGTAGAAACCAGCTGAAAATACTAATACTGTATCTCAGGAATGGGTCCAGCTAGACAAATAATTAAACAACTATTTGAAAGAGTTATTAAAAAAAAGCAATTCAGTGGTGAAGTTGGATTTTAAAAAACATTACGGAATTTATTTTATGAAGCTGCCTTTGCCCTGCCTGAAGTTCCGGGAGTCATATTTGCATTGGCTCTCCAGCTTCTCCCCGCCAGTATTTTGCCTTAAATAGATGTTAGTAGGTGTGAAATGATTACCATAAGCAAGCAATAGGCTGATCCAAAATGGCCAAGATGACTTCTCTGAAATTCACAGAATATGCAGGGTGCAGGTGTGGGCCTCATTTCTGGCAATATAGTGTCAGATTATGTTCAACAGGTCTTCTGGATTCACTTAAAACTGTTACAGCACACTTCAAAGAGAAGATCAGAGAATGTCAAGACAACTTTTGTGGAGTCACTGTCTGGTTGCTGAAGGGCTACATGTGTCCTACTGGACTTCTGCCTCTGGCATTTATTGTGGTTCCAGTGACTGCCTCAAAGTGGATTTTAGTTTTAAATGTGGGTGTCACTAGGATTAAAATAATACGCTCCCAATGGAAAATACCTTAGCCCTAGGAGCACAGATTTAGTGTGCCCAGAGAATTATCCCATCCAAGTTGGCCAATGGAATATTTACCCCATTGGTTAAGGCAAGTCAAGAGTCACCCCCATCCACTATCTGGTGCCAAGCATAAATGTGGCACCTTCTGGCATTCACTTTAGAGCACATTCTGGACCTGCGGAAGAACAGAATTGGGCTGGACCTGCTGTCAGTGACCTGCAAAGAGCTCTGAAGAACTGCACCTGTTCCCCCTTCTTCTCAGGACTAACCAGGTTCAGCTGGCTGACCTATGGAGCTAGTGTGACATAAAAAGCTACAAGAGGCTTTTTGCTAGTTTCCCCAGTGACAACTGGAACTTGGACTGGACTTTACTCGTGGCCTCTAACTGGCAGCTTGAGCGTCTCTAGGTGCTCCCTCAAGGTTCTGAGGAAGCTTAAAAGTGTACTCTTGTGGTTACTTGGGCACCAATTAAAAGTTAAGAAATGTTTTTAAAATGATCCACTAGAGCCAAGGGAATGTGAGTTACTGAAAAAGGTAAAGGACCGACAAGTCCACCCATGGTGTCAGAAGTCATTTCAGATTTGCCCTCCTGGAAGGCGACAGCTTCTCCATTTTAGGACTTAGTCAATTTTCAGATGTCTGACCAGCAGTTCCACAGCGGCAGCTACAATTTCAGATCTGTCCTGCAGAGTTACCTTTTTCTTTAACAAAAAAAAAAAAAAAGATTTGGATTGAGACTTTGAAACTTTCAACTTTCCTGACTTTGAAATTAGCACCAGAACCAATCCACTTGGCAGAGCCCACCAGGGAACCACAGAGGCTGGTCTCAAAACATATGGCCAGGTCCCAACTGACCACTCCTATAGACCACTGGTTGCACTTGTGCTCTTCAGCACAACACTTATATATTTAAAAATTCACATCTCCAATATACCTTATTGGATTTGTCGTTTTGGCCTTATTTTATCCATAAATGCTCTCTATTTTAAAATTTACACATTGCCTTTGATTTAGGCCTGACTGCTTTAGGTCACATTACCTGGAATTGAGCACAGGTTTATTTTATTAAATCTGTGTGACAACTAGCAGATGGTGGCCTTAACCTTTGAGATGGATACTTGTCCAGTCCAAACAATACTCCACTTTCCGGCAGAAGGGAAATAGTTTGCATTTTAACAGATGTTGAGCAATGAGAAACAGTATTTTGTAAAGCCGGTCGTTGCTAATGACCATAACAAAAACACACAAAAATATTTTGATGTAATAGTCAATGAAATAATTGTGGTTTTTTTCATACTATTCATGCATGTATAAAATTCAAGGTAGCCCACAATTTTTAAATACTCTAGATATCTCAAAGAATGCAAATGTTAGTGTCACATCATAATTAGACTATTTAAAATACCTTTGCTTTTAAAAGCTCTTTAAATGCTTGTTTTGCTTCTTCTTTTGTGTTCCAGGTGTAGGTTTTCTTAGCTACTTTGTTTTCTTCCTTTTCATCCGTTGAAGCGGGGCTACAAAGACAATTCATAAAAGCGTATTGTTAAATACTCATTACTTTTTACACACATACAAAAAAAATAAGGATTTTCCAATACCTCAATGTTGAATTAAAAGAGGTTGATTTGGTCACTGGACTAGCTTAAATCTATAGAAAATCACCTCCAGTTGAGAATTCAATTTTAGTTTACACTGCATCGGTGAGCCTGCAGCACATACCAGGCAGAATTTGTGTGCCTAATTTTGACAGAGTATCTCACATAAAAAGCAGGGTTTTACAAGGCAATTTGTGTGTTTTGTCTTTGAACAAAAAAAGCAATTTTGAGGCTTCAGTACTAATGTCGCCATAAAGCAGCTATTCAGGAATGCAGTACACAAAAAACTATTCAGGAGCGCAGAAATCAGAAAGTTGTCACAAAACTATTGGTGCAGTTTATAGTGAAATGCAAGAGCATCTGTGTACGAAAATGGATTACTACGTGGTGTTAATATAAGACCTCACCATGAAATAATGCAAACTTTATCAGGTCCAGTTAGGTTTCTTTAATAAAGACATTACTCATCTTTTTCGTAGGTAAACTATCAAGACAGATGCCTTACCTTAGAATAATCCCCAGGCGTCAAACTATATCTGGAAATTTGTTTAAGAGCAGTACCCCTGTAAGCCGGTTGGTGGCATCACTCAGCTCCACGTGGAGTCGTCCGCGCTGGAAATTATGTTCACGGTGCCCATATGGGAACCTCTTCGGCACACTGACGTCAATTTATTTACGCGACTTCCCACACCAGGAGCTAATAGCATAAAGGACACTGACCACTGGTGTGTAAAACTAAAGCCCTGAAAGGGGCAACAGCCTTGTCCCTAGAAATCTGTTCGCAAAGAGGGTAGGATGGGTCAGTAAGAAATCTGCACCTAGAGAATATCTTTACCAAATAGGCTGTTGCCGGAGGTAAGTAACATCGGATAGTGGCTTCTAACGCCAGATTGCTTACCTTAGAATAGATACCCAAGAAATACCTCCCCAGAGGTGTGTCAGTTAAACAATTTCACACTAATAAAGGTCTGCAGGACCTATGGGACAGAGGGGCCCATTCCTACAGACCTGACTGCCCAGGCAGTAATTCTTGGTAAACGTGTGCAGAGATGCTGATGCTTGGAAGATGTCCAGGACTAGAACTCTGAATGCTAACACAGTGGTCGTTGCCTTGGCTCTGGTGGAATGAGTACGCAAACCATCAGGGAGTTGCTTTTTGGCAATTGTGCAGCAGATTTTGATGCAGAAGACGATCCACCAGGAGAGGGTCCGTTTCTGTACAGGCTTCACTTTGCAGGGCTCTGACATACCCCATGAAGAGTTGTGCATCCTCTCACTCTTTTGTGCAGTCAAGGAAGAAAGAATACATTCTTTTTGAGTCTAGCCAGTAGTCACTCCTCTTCTTTAAAGGGATGAGGTGGAGCATAAAAGGTAGGCTCATTGACCCTCTAGGAAGATGTCATTGCTATTAGAAAGGGTATCTTGAAAGAAGTCTGAAAGGACAGTTGTGGAGCGGTCAAATCAGGAAAGTCAGAACTAAATTTAGGTCCTACTGAGGCATGATGACAGGTGGATGAGGCAACAAATTAGAGACCTTTCAGAAACCTATGTACAATAGGGAACTTGAAAAGGGACGGCTCATCGGGCAACTGCAGAAATGTCAAGAGCCAGAAAGAGCCTTTTAAGGTGGCCAAAGCAGAGTCCTGTTGAGCAAGTGATGGAATAAACAGAAGGGTCTGAGAAAGGGGTTTAGACTGTTTTTCTGCACACCATGCCACAACTTACCCAAAAGGGAAGGCATACACCAACTTGGTGGAGGGACACCCGACTGTCAAGATGACATTACAGACTTCAGGCGGAAGAGAGACACCTGTCAATTGTCACCACTCAATCTCCAAGCATCAAGGAGGAGCGCTGACAGGCTGGTTGGAGAACCCTCCCCTGCAAAAGAAGATCCTCCCAGAGTGGCAGCCTGAACGGAGGAGGTCCAATGGCCAAGCTCAACAGCTCAGGATACCCAACTCTCACGGCACAGTCCAGAGTCACAAGAATGACTTGGGTCCAGTCGTTGCTGATCTTCTTGAGAACTCTGAGCAGGAATGGTATTGGAAGAAAGGTGTACACAAAGCCTGAGCTCCACTTGTGTCGCAAAGAGTAATTATAGGGGGAGCCGCCTTGTAAACTCCAGCGCTCGGAAGTGCCGACATTGCATGTTCTCGGCAGTGGCAAACAGATTTAACGGAGGCTCTCACCTCTGCTGAAGAGAGACCTTATTCCATCTCTGGACGGATACGCCATTTGTTCCAGAAGTGTCCCGAGATGCAGGGCCTCTTGACAAAAAGTCCACAACCCCACTGTAGGAAGTTGGCTCTGTATGCACTATTTCAAAGTAAGGAATAGTATGCACAGAGTCCAAGGGTTCCCCTTAGAGGTAAGATAGTGGCAAAAAGAGATAATACTAATGCTCTATTTTGTGGTAGTGTGGTCGAGCAGTAGGCTTATCCAAGGAGTAGTGTTAAGCATTTGTTGTACATACACATAGACAATAAATGAGGTACACACACTCAGAGACAAATCCAGCCAATAGGTTTTTATATAGAAAAATATCTTTTCTTAGTTTATTTTAAGAACCACAGGTTCAAATTCTACATGCAATATCTCATTCGAAAGGTATTGCAGGTAAGTACTTTAGGAACTTCAAATCATAAAAATTGCATGTATACTTTACAAGTTATTGACAAATAGCTGTTTTAAAAGTGGACACTTAGTGCAATTTTCACAGTTCCTGGGGGAGGTAAGTTTTTGTTAGTTTTACCAGGTAAGTAAGACACTTACAGGGCTTAGTTCTTGGTCCAAGGTAGCCCACCGTTGGGGGTTCAGAGCAACCCCAAAGTCACCACACCAGCAGCTCAGGGCCGGTCAGGTGCAGAGTTCAAAGTGGTGCCCAAAACACATAGGCTAGAATGGAGAGAAGGGGGTGCCCCGGTTCCGGTCTGTTTGCAGGTAAGTACCCGCGTCTTCGGAGGGCAGACCAGGGGGGTTTTGTAGGGCACCGGGGGGGACACAAGTCCACACAGAAATTTCACCCTCAGCAGCGCGGGGGCGGCCGGGTGCAGTGTAGGAACAGGCGTCGGGTTCGCAATGTTAGTCTATGAGAGATCTCGGGATCTCTTCAGCGCTGCAGGCAGGCAAGGGGGGGATTCCTCGGGGAAACCTCCACTTGGATAAGGGAGAGGGGCTCCTGGGGGTCACTTCTCCAGTGAAAGTCCGGTCCTTCGGGTCCTGGGGGCTGCGGGTGCAGGGTCTCTCCCAGGCGTCGGGACTTTAGGTTCAAGGAGTCGCGGTCAGGGGAAGTCTCGGGATTCCCTCTGCAGGCGGCGCTGTGGGGGCTCAGGGGGGACAGGTTTTGGTACTCACAGTAGCAGAGTAGTCCTGGGGTCCCTCCTGAGGTGTTGGATCGCCACCAGCCGAGTCGGGGTCGCCGGGTGCAGTGTCGCAAGTCTCACGCTTCTTGCGGGGAGCTTGCAGGGTTCTTTAAAGCTGCTGGAAACAAAGTTGCAGCTTTTCTTGGAGCAGGTCCGCTGTCCTCGGGAGTTTCTTGTCTTTTCGAAGCAGGGGCAGTCCTCAGAGGATGTCGAGGTCGCTGGTCCCTTTGGAAGGCGTCGCTGGAGCAGGATCTTTGGAGGGCAGGAGACAGGCCGGTGAGTTTCTGGAGCCAAGGCAGTTGTCGTCTTCTGGTCTTCCGCTGCAGGGGTTTTCAGCTGGGCAGTCCTTCTTCTTGTAGTTGCAGGAATCTAATTTTCTAGGGTTCAGGGTAGCCCTTAAATACTAAATTTAAGGGCGTGTTTAGGTCTGGGGGGTAAGTAGCCAATGGCTACTAGCCCTGAGGGTGGGTACACCCTCTTTGTGCCTCCTCCCAAGGGGAGGGGGTCACAATCCTAACCCTATTGGGGGAATCCTCCATCTGCAAGATGGAGGATTTCTAAAAGTTAGAGTCACTTCAGCCCAGGACACCTTAGGGGCTGTCCTGACTGGCCAGAGACTCCTTGTTTTTCTCATTATTTTCTCCGGCCTTGCAGCCAAAAGTGGGGCCTGGCCGGAGGGGGCGGGCAACTCCACTAGCTGGAGTGTCCTGCTGGGTTGGCACAAAGGAGGTGAGCCTTTGAGGCTCACCGCCAGGTGTGACAATTCCTGCCTGGGAGAGGTGTTAGCATCTCCACCCAGTGCAGGCTTTGTTACTGGCCTCAGAGTGACAAAGGCACTCTCCCCATGGGGCCAGCAACATGTCTCGGTTTGTGGCAGGCTGCTAAAACTAGTCAGCCTACACAGATAGTCGGTTAAGTTTCAGGGGGCACCTCTAAGGTGCCCTCTGTGGTGTATTTTACAATAAAATGTACACTGGCATCAGTGTGCATTTATTGTGCTGAGAAGTTTGAAACCAAACTTCCCAGTTTTCAGTGTAGCCATTATGGTGCTGTGGAGTTCGTGTTTGACAAACTCCCAGACCATATACTCTTATGGCTACCCTGCACTTACAATGTCTAAGGTTTTGTTTAGACACTGTAGGGGTACCATGCTCATGCACTGGTACCCTCACCTATGGTATAGTGCACCCTGCCTTAGGGCTGTAAGGCCTGCTAGAGGGGTGTCTTACCTATACTGCATAGGCAGTGAGAGGCTGGCATGGCCCCCTGAGGGGAGTGCCATGTCGACTTACTCGTTTTGTCCTCACTAGCACACACAAGCTGGCAAGCAGTGTGTCTGTGCTGAGTGAGAGGTCTCCAGGGTGGCATAAGACGTGCTGCAGCCCTTAGAGACCTTCCTTGGCATCAGGGCCCTTGGTACTAGAAGTACCAGTTACAAGGGACTTATCTGGATGCCAGGGTCTGCCAATTGTGGATACAAAAGTACAGGTTAGGGAAAGAACACTGGTGCTGGGGCCTGGTTAGCAGGCCTCAGCACACTTTCAATTGTAAACATAGCATAAGCAAAGGCAAAAAGTCAGGGGGCAACCATGCCAAGGAGGCATTTCCTTACACCCACCCAGCCCTGTTTGTTGCAGTACGACATGGTGGTGATGGTGCCCATTAACACCTGCACTAGCCTTCCTTTGAAGGGTAAAAGGGCTTTCAATGCCAGTCGGATCGCCCGGAGCTCCAATAGGTTGATACAGAGCTCTGTTTCAACCAGAGGCCTCTAATCGTCACCTCTCCAAGACGGCCACCTCGGCCCAGGAGGGACACCTGTCACTACTGTGGAATCTTGTTGGGGAAGTAAGCGGGGTCTGCTGCGGACCAAATTGTGGTTCATTAGCCACCACTACAGATCTTTTGAAGTGCCCTCCAAAGTCACCCCTACAGCAGGCCTTACAGCCTTAAGGCAGGGTATAAAAATTAGCACATTTTATGATAAACATTCCTATATCAATTGATAGAAGCAATACTACGAATGGAAAAGAAAGCTTTAATTGATCAATTGTTATGCAAACAAAAGAATTACTACACGGTGCTAAACAACAAAGTTTATTGTCAAGAGAAGAAAACATTATACGATGTGCGGAACCTATTCTGGGTTGGAGGGGAAAAAAGAAGAATACAACAGCTCACTGTTACTGGAATCAATTCCGCAGCACCGCTTGCCCCACTGCTACATCGCCTTGTGACGTTTCCTCCAAGCAATAGTGCTCTAAAAAAATTTGCTTGCGTTTCCAGGTGGCTGCTCTGCAAATGTCCTGGATGGGCACACCAGTGAAGAGCGCTGTGGATTCTGCAACAGCCCTTGTTGAATGTGCATTATCGCAATCCCCTTTTTGGAAAGCGGATGGCCTTTCCTTTGGGCGCTGAATGCCACGAACAGTTGATTTTCTAAAGTCTTTCGCCCTGTCCAGATAAAACTTGACATCTTTTGACATGAAGAGCCTGTTCCACCGGTGTTGAAGTATTTGGGAAAAACTACTTCAGCACTACTGGCTGATTAATGTGGAAATCCTAAGGAACTTTGGGTATGAACTTTGGATTCGTTTACAATTGCCCCATTCTCTTTAAAATGCAAGAAAGGGTATTGAATAGTGTAAGGAAATGCCTCCTTGGCATGGTTGCCCCCTGACTTTTTGCCTTTGCTGATGCTATGTTTACAATTGAAAGTGTGCTGAGGCCTGCTAACCAGGCCCCAGCACCAGTGTTCTTTCCCTAACCTGTACTTTTGTATCCACAATTGGCAGACCCTGGCATCCAGATAAGTCCCTTGTAACTGGTACTTCTAGTACCAAGGGCCCTGATGCCAAGGAAGGTCTCTAAGGGCTGCAGCATGTATTATGCCACCCTGGAGACCTCTCACTCAGCACAGACACACTGCTTGCCAGCTTGTGTGTGCTAGTGAGGACAAAACGAGTAAGTCGACATGGCACTCCCCTCAGGGTGCCATGCCAGCCTCTCACTGCCTATGCAGTATAGGTAAGACACCCCTCTAGCAGGCCTTACAGCCCTAAGGCAGGGTGCACTATACCATAGGTGAGGGTACCAGTGCATGAGCATGGTACCCCTACAGTGTCTAAACAAAACCTTAGACATTGTAAGTGCAGGGTAGCCATAAGAGTATATGGTCTGGGAGTTTGTCAAACACGAACTCCACAGCACCATAATGGCTACACTGAAAACTGGGAAGTTTGGTATCAAACTTCTCAGCACAATAAATGCACACTGATGCCAGTGTACATTTTATTGCAAAATACACCCCAGAGGGCACCTTAGAGGTGCCCCCTGAAACTTAACCGACTGTCTGTGTAGGCTGACTAGTTCCAGCAGCCTGCCACACTAGAGACATGTTGCTGGCCCCATGGGGAGAGTGCCTTTGTCACTCTGAGGCCAGTAACAAAGCCTGCACTGGGTGGAGATGCTAACACCTCCCCCAGGCAGGAGCTGTAACACCTGGCGGTGAGCCTCAAAGGCTCACCCCTTTGTCACAGCACCGCAGGACACTCCAGCTAGTGGAGTTGCCGGCCCCTCTGGCCCGGCCCCCACTTTTGGCGGCAAGGCCGGAGAAAATAATGAGAATAACAAGGAGGAGTCACTGGCCAGTCAGGACAGCCCCTAAGGTGTCCTGAGCTGAGGTGACTAACTTTTAGAAATCCTCCATCTTGCAGATGGAGGATTCCCCCAATAGGGTTAGGATTGTGACCCCCTCCCCTTGGGAGGAGACACAAAGAGGGTGTACCCACCCTCAGGGCTAGTAGCCATTGGCTACTAACCCCCCAGACCTAAACACGCCCTTAAATTTAGTATTTAAGGGCTACCCTGAACCCTAGAAAATTAGATTCCTGCAAACTACAAGAAGAAGGACTGCCCAGCTGAAAACCCCTGCAGAGGAAGACCAGAAGACGACAACTGCCTTGGCTCCAGAAACTCACCGGCCTGTCTCCTGCCTTCCAAAGATCCTGCTCCAGCGACGCCTTCCAAAGGGACCAGTGACCTCGACATCCTCTGAGGACTGCCCCTGCTTCGAAAAAGACAAGAAACTCCAGAGGACAGCGGACCTGCTCCAAAAAGACTGCAACTTTGTTTCAAGGAGCAGCTTTAAAGACCCTGCAATCTCCCCGCAAGAAGCGTGAGACTTGCAACACTGCACCCAGTGACCCCGACTCGGCTGGTGGAGAACCAACACCTCAGGGAGGACCCCCGGACTACTCTCCGACTGTGAGTACCAAAACCTGTCCCCCCTGAGCCCCCACAGCGCCGCCTGCAGAGGGAATCCCGAGGCTTCCCCTGACCGCGACCCTCTGAAACCTAAGTCCCGACGCCTGGAAAAGACCCTGCACCCGCAGCCCCCAGGACCTGAAGGACTGAACTTTCACTGGAGAAGTGACCCCCAGGAGTCCCTCTCCCTTGCCCAGGTGGAGGTTTCCCCGAGGAACCCCCCCCTTGCCTGCCTGCAGCGCTGAAGAGATCCCGTGATCTCTCATTGACTAACATTGCGAACCCGACGCTTGTTTCTACACTGCACCCGGCCGCCCCCGCGCCGCTGAGGGTGAAATTTCTGTGTGGGCTTGTGTCCCCCCCGGTGCCCTACAAAACCCCCCTGGTCTGCCCTCCGAAGACGCGGGTACTTACCTGCAAGCAGACCGGAACCGGGGCACCCCCTTCTCTCCATTCTAGCCTATGCGTTTTGGGCACCGCTTTGAACTCTGCACCTGACCGGCCCTGAGCTGCTGGTGTGGTGACTTTGGGGTTGCTCTGAACCCCCAACGGTGGGCTACCTTGGACCAAGAACTGAACCCTGTAAGTGCCTTACTTACCTGGTAAAACTAACAAAAACTTACCTCCCCCAGGAACTGTGAAAATTGCACTAAGTGTCCACTTTTAAAGTAGCTATTTGTCAATAACTTGACAAGTATACATGCAATTGAAATGATTCAAAGTTGCTAATGTACTTACCTGCAATACCTTTCAAACAAGATATTACATGTTAAATTTGAACCTGTGGTTCTTAAAATAAACTAAAAAAAGATATTTTTCTATAACAAAACCTATTGGCTGGATTTGTCTTTGAGTGTGTGTACCTCATTTATTGTCTATGTGTATGTACAACAAATGCTTAACACTACTCCTTGGATAAGCCTACTGCTCGACCACACTACCACAAAATAGAGCATTAGTATTATCTATTTTTACCACTATTTTACCTCTAAGGGGAACCCTTGGACTCTGTGCATGCTATTCCTTACTTTGAAATAGCACATACAGAGCCAACTTCCTACAAATAGTAAAGGCTTGGATTTTGCTAACCTTTCAAGCTGAGGTCATAGCAAGAAGAACTGTGACTTTCCATGGCAGGAATTTTAAGTCCACCATGTGTACTGACTACAGTAGATGTTTAGTTATTTGGGGCAAAAGTATGTTAAGTTGCCAAGACAGCGGTGGTGGTGGTGGTCTGGCTGGGGGGAAAAGAACAAAAAAGTCCTTTAAGAAACTGTTTGATAACCCTTATCGGCCACAAAGATGACCAGTTCTCTGATCGCCTTTAACGGGAAATTGCAGCCAAGTGGACTCCAATTGAAGAATTCGACATATCTGCTCTAGCTAAATGGAGAAGATAAGGCAGTACCTGCTCTGGAGATGATGAGAACGGGTGCACTTGAGCTTGTTTGCACCATGTGCAAAACTTTTTCCATTTATGGCGGTAAGATCTGTTGGTACTATCCGCTGGAGCCCTGGCAAGAAGGACTCTACAGGCCGAGGGAATTTTTAAATATACAAATTCATGGTGTTCAGGTGCCAGGCTGTCAAAGGAAGAGATGCTGGATCCGGGTGGAGAATTTGACCATCACTCATTGTTAGCATACATGGTGCTACTGGTAGAGGGATGCTGTGGCTCTCTGAAAAGAGAAGCAGCTCCGTATACCAAAGCTGTTGAGGCTATGCTGGGGCAATTAGAAGAATTTTGCAGTGTTCATTCTTGATCTTATCTAGAACTTTCAGAATATGGGGAATGGGAGGTAAGGCGCAAGGATACATTTCTCATCATGCCATTGAAAACACATTCCCCCAAGAGCCCAGATGGTGATCACAACTTGCAAAGAATTGGCATTTTGAAGAGTGGCAAAAAGATCCAGGTGTGGCTTGCCCCACTAAGAGAAAATGAGATCTAGCACTCCGATTTAGTTCCCATTCGTGGTTGGACGTTGTCAACCTGCGGAGAGAGTGCACTATGACATTCTGAGTGCCCAGTACGTGCTCTGCCCAAAGATGCACTCATTGTGGGATGGACCAGTTCCACATACTTTGAGATTCTCAAGGTAAGAGCAGAGATCTGTTCCCCACTGTTTATTGATGTAGTGCATCGTTGTGTTGTCTGTACAAATGAGTACTGACGAGTTCCTTATCTTTGGCAGGAAATTTCAAAGCGCTAGGCGAACTGTTTTAATTCGAAATAATTGAAATGGAAAGTCTTTTGATGTGACTCCTACCTGCCTCGGACTCGTATGTCCTGAAGGAAGGCTCCCCAACCTTCCAGAGACGTGTCTGTTGTGATCACCCACGGGGCACATGTTATCATGTGTAAGGAAATGCCTCCTTGGCATGGTTGCCCCCTGACTTTTTTGCCTTTGCTGATGCTATGTTTACAATTGAAAGTGTGCTGAGGCCTGCTAACCAGGCCCCAGCACCAGTGTTCTTTCCCTAACCTGTACTTTTGTATCCACAATTGGCAGACCCTGGCATCCAGATAAGTCCCTTGTAACTGGTACTTCTAGTACCAAGGGCCCTGATGCCAAGGAAGGTCTCTAAGGGCTGCAGCATGTCTTATGCCACCCTGGAGACCTCTCACTCAGCACAGACACACTGCTTGCCAGCTTGTGTGTGCTAGTGAGAACAAAACGAGTAAGTCGACATGGCACTCCCCTCAGGGTGCCATGCCAGCCTCTCACTGCCTATGCAAGTATAGGTCAGTCACCCCTCTAGCAGGCCTTACAGCCCTAAGGCAGGGTGCACTATACCATAGGTGAGGGTACCAGTGCATGAGCATGGTACCCCTACAGTGTCTAAACAAAACCTTAGACATTGTAAGTGCAGGGTAGCCACAAGATTATATGGTCTGGGAGTCTGTTTTGCACGAACTCCACAGCACCATAATGGCTACACTGAAAACTGGGAAGTTTGGTATCAAACTTCTCAGCACAATAAATGCACACTGATGCCAGTGTACATTTTATTGCAAAATACACCCCAGAGGGCACCTTAGAGGTGCCCCCTGAAACTTAACCGACTGTCTGTGTAGGCTGACTAGTTCCAGCAGCCTGCCACACTAGAGACATGTTGCTGGCCCCATGGGGAGAGTGCCTTTGTCACTCTGAGGCCAGTAACAAAGCCTGCACTGGGTGGAGATGCTAACACCTCCCCCAGGCAGGAGCTGTAACACCTGGCGGTGAGCCTCAAAGGCTCACCCCTTTGTCACAGCCCAGCAGGGCACTCCAGCTTAGTGGAGTTGCCCGCCCCCTCCGGCCACGGCCCCCACTTTTGGCGGCAAGGCTGGAGGGAACAAAGAAAGCAACAAGGAGGAGTCACTGGCCAGTCAGGACAGCCCCTAAGGTGTCCTGAGCTGAGGTGACTGACTTTTAGAAATCCTCCATCTTGCAGATGGAGGATTCCCCCAATAGGGTTAGGATTGTGACCCCCTCCCCTTGGGAGGAGGCACAAAGAGGGTGTACCCACCCTCAGGGCAAGTAGCCATTGGCTACTAACCCCCCAGACCTAAACACGCCCTTAAATTTAGTATTTAAGGGCTACCCGGAACCCTAGAAAATTAGATTCCTGCAACAACAAGAAGGACTGCCTAGCTGAAAACCCCTGCAGAGGAAGACCAGAAGACAACAACTGCCTTGGCTCCAGAAACTCACCGGCCTGTCTCCTGCCTTCCAAAGAACTCTGCTCCAGCGACGCCTTCCAAAGGGACCAGCGACCTCTGAATCCTCTGAGGACTGCCCTGCTTCGACGACGACAAACTCACGAGGACAGCGGACCTGCTCCAAAAAGACTGCAACTTTGTTTCAAGAAGCAGCTTTAAAGAACCCTGAAACTCCCCGCAAGAAGCGTGAGACTTGCAACACTGCACCCGGCGACCCCGACTCGGCTGGTGGAGAACCAACACCTCAGGGAGGACCCCCGGACTACTCTACGACTGTGAGTACCAAAACCTGTCCCCCCTGAGCCCCCACAGCGCCGCCTGCAGAGGGAATCCCGAGGCTTCCCCTGACCGCGTGTAAGGAAATGCCTCCTTGGCATGGTTGCCCCCTGACTTTTTGCCTTTGCTGATGCTATGTTTACAATTGAAAGTGTGCTGAGGCCTGCTAACCAGGCCCCAGCACCAGTGTTCTTTCCCTAACCTGTACTTTTGTATCCACAATTGGCAGACCCTGGCATCCAGATAAGTCCCTTGTAGCTGGTACTTCTAGTACCAAGGGCCCTGATGCCAAGGAAGGTCTCTAAGGGATGCAGCATGTCTTATGCCACCCTGGAGACCTCTCACTCAGCACAGACACACTGCTTGCCAGCTTGTGTGTGCTAGTGAGGACAAAACGAGTAAGTCGACATGGCACTCCCCTCAGGGTGCCATGCCAGCCTCTCACTGCCTATGCAGTATAGGTAAGACACCCCTCTAGCAGGCCTTACAGCCCTAAGGCAGGGTGCACTATACCATAGGTGAGGGTACCAGTGCATGAGCATGGTACCCCTACAGTGTCTAAACAAAACCTTAGACATTGTAAGTACAGGGTAGCCATAAGAGTATATGGTCTGGGAGTCTGTCAAACACGAACTCCACAGCACCATAATGGCTACACTGAAAACTGGGAAGTTTGGTATCAAACTTCTCAGCACAATAAATGCACACTGATGCCAGTGTACATTTTATTGTAAAATACACCACAGAGGGCACCTTAGAGGTGCCCCCTGAAACTTAACCGACTATCTGTGTAGGCTGACTAGTTTTAGCAGCCTGCCACAAACCGAGACATGTTGCTGGCCCCATGGGGAGAGTGCCTTTGTCACTCTGAGGCCAGTAACAAAGCCTGCACTGGGTGGAGATGCTAACACCTCTCCCAGGCAGGAATTGTCACACCTGGCGGTGAGCCTCAAAGGCTCACCTCCTTTGTGCCAACCCAGCAGGACACTCCAGCTAGTGGAGTTGCCCGCCCCCTCCGGCCAGGCCCCACTTTTGGCGGCAAGGCCGGAGAAAATAATGAGAATAACAAGGAGGAGTCACTGGCCAGTCAGGACAGCCCCTAAGGTGTCCTGAGCTGAGGTGACTCTAACTTTTAGAAATCCTCCATCTTGCAGATGGAGGATTCCCCCAATAGGGTTAGGATTGTGACCCCCTCCCCTTGGGAGGAGGCACAAAGAGGGTGTACCCACCCTCAGGGCTAGTAGCCATTGGCTACTAACCCCCCAGACCTAAACACGCCCTTAAATTTAGTATTTAAGGGCTACCCTGAACCCTAGAAAGTGAGATTCCTGCAACTACAAGAAGAAGGACTGCCTAGCTGAAAACCCCTGCAGCGGAAGACCAGAAGACGACAACTGCCTTGGCTCCAGAAACTCACCGGCCTGTCTCCTGCCTTCCAAAGATCCTGCTCCAGCGACGCCTTCCAAAGGGACCAGCGACCTCGACATCCTCTGAGGACTGCCCCGGCTTCGAAAAGACAAGAAACTCCCGAGGACAGCGGACCTGCTCCAAGAAAAGCTGCAACTTTGTTTCCAGCAGCTTTAAAGAACCCTGCAAGCTCCCCGCAAGAAGCGTGAGACTTGCAACACTGCACCCGGCGACCCCGACTCGGCTGGTGGAGACCCGACACCTCAGGAGGGACCCCAGGACTACTCTAAGACTGTGAGTACAAAAACCTGTCCCCCCTGAGCCCCCACAGCGCCGCCTGCAGAGGGAATCCCGAGGCTTCCCCTGACCGCGACTCTTTGAACCTAAAGTCCCGACGCCTGGGAGAGACCCTGCACCCGCAGCCCCCAGGACCTGAAGGACCGGACTTTCACTGGAGAAGTGACCCCCAGGAGTCCCTCTCCCTTGCCCAAGTGGAGGTTTCCCCGAGGAACCCCCCCCTTGCCTGCCTGCAGCGCTGAAGAGATCCCGAGATCTCTCATAGACTAACATTGCGAACCCGACGCTTGTTGCTACACTGCACCCGGCCGCCCCCGCGCCGCTGAGGGTGAGATTTCTGTGTGGACTCGTGTCCCCCCCGGTGCCCTACAAAACCCCCCTGGTCTGCCCTCCGAAGACGCGGGTACTTACCTGCAAGCAGACCGGAACCGGGGCACCCCCTTCTCTCCATTCTAGCCTATGTGTTTTGGGCACCACTTTGAACTCTGCACCTGACCGGCCCTGAGCTGCTGGTGTGGTGACTTTGGGGTTGCTCTGAACCCCCAACGGTGGGCTACCTTGGACCAAGAACTGAACCCTGTAAGTGCCTTACTTACCTGGTAAAACTAACAAATACTTACCTCCCCTAGGAACTGTGAAAATTGCACTAAGTGTCCACTTTTAAAACAGCTATTTGCGAATAACTTGAAAAGTATACATGCAATTTTGATGATTTGAAGTTCCTAAAGTACTTACCTGCAATACCTTTCGAATGAGATATTACATGTAGAATTTGAACCTGTGGTTCTTAAAATAAACTAAGAAAAGATATTTTTCTATATAAAAACCTATTGGCTGGATTTGTCTCTGAGTGTGTGTACCTCATTTATTGTCTATGTGTATGTACAACAAATGCTTAACACTACTCCTTGGATAAGCCTACTGCTCGACCACACTACCACAAAATAGAGCATTAGTATTATCTATTTTTACCACTATTTTACCTCTAAGGGGAACCCTTGGACTCTGTGCATGCTATTCCTTACTTTGAAATAGCACATACAGAGCCAACTTCCTACATTGGTGGCAGCGGTGGGATACAAGACTTTGCATTTGCTGGACTACTCAGCCAATACCTGATCACACGACAAATTCCAAAATTGTCATTAGAAATTGATTTTTGCAATTTGAAAAGTTTTCTAAATTCTTAAAAGACCTGCTAGGGCCTTGTGTTAGATCCTGTTTAGCATTTCTTTTAGAGTTTAAAAGTTTGTTAAAAGTTTGAATTAGATTCTAGAACCAGTTTTAGTTTCTTAAAAAGTATTCCAACTTTTAGAAGCAAAATGTCTAGCACAGATGTGAATGTGGTGGAACTCGACACCACACCTTACCTCCATCTACAGATGAGAGAGCTAAGGTCACTCTGTAAACTAAAGAAAATAGCAATGGGCCCCAAACCTACCAAAGTACAGCTCCAGGAGCTTTTGGCAGAGTTTGAAAAGGCCAACCCCTCTGAGGATGGCAACTCAGAGGATGAAGATAGTGACTTGGAGGGAAATTCCCCCCCTCCAGTCCTACTTAGGGAGAGCAGGGCTTCTCAAGCCCTGACTCCACAAATAATAGTCAGAGATGCTGGTTCCCTCACAGGAGGGACCAACAACTCTGAGATCACTGAGGATAACTCCAGTGAAGAGGACATCCAGTTAGCCAGGATGGCCAAAAGATTGGCTTTGGAAAGACAGATCCTAGCCATAGAGAGGGAAAGACAAGAGATGGGCCTAGGACCCATCAATGGTGGCAGCAACATAAATAGGGTCAGAGATTCTCCTGACATGTTGAAAATCCCCAAAGGGATTGTAACTAAATATGAAGATGGTGATGACATCACCAAATGGTTCACAGCTTTTGAGAGGGCTTGTGTAACCAGAAAAGTGAACAGATCTCACTGGGGTGCTCTCCTTTGGGAAATGTTCACAGGAAAGTGTAGGGATAGACTCCTCACACTCTCTGGACAAGATGCAGAATCTTATGACCTCATGAAGGGTACCCTGATTGAGGGCTTTGGATTCTCCACTGAGGAGTACAGGATTAGGTTCAGGGGGGCTCAAAAATCCTCGAGCCAGACCTGGGTTGACTTTGTTGACTACTCAGTGAAAACACTAGATGGTTGGATTCAAGGCAGTGGTGTAAGTAATTATGATGGGCTGTACAATTTATTTGTGAAAGAACACCTGTTAAGTAATTGTTTCAATGATAAACTGCATCAGCATCTGGTAGACCTAGGACCAATTTCTCCCCAAGAATTGGGAAAGAAGGCGGACCATTGGGTCAAGACAAGGGTGTCCAAGACTTCAACAGGGGGTGACCAAAAGAAAGGGGTCACAAAGACTCCCCAGCAGAAGGGTGATGAGACAACCAAAACTAAAAATAGTAAAGAGTCTTCTACAGGCCCCCAAAAACCTGCACAGGAGGGTGGGCCCAGAGCCTCTTCACAAAACAATGGGTACAAGGGTAAAAACTTTGATCCCAAAAAGGCCTGGTGTCATAGCTGTAAACAGCATGGACACCAAACTGGAGACAAGGCCTGTCCCAAGAAAGGTTCCACTCCAAACTCCCATCCAGGTAACACTGGTATGGCTAGTCTCCAAGTGGGATCAACAGTGTGCCCAGAGCAAATCAGGGTCCACACTGAAGCTACTCTAGTTTCTGAGGGTGGGGTGGATTTAGCCACACTAGCTGTCTGGCCGCCTAACATGCAAAAATACAGACAGCAACTCTTAATTAATGGGACTAGAATAGAGGGCCTGAGGGATACAGGTGCCAGTGTCACCATGGTGACAGAGAAACTGGTTTCCCCTGGCCAATACCTGACTGGAAAAACTTACACAGTCACCAACGCTGACAATCAGAGAAAAGTACATCCCATGGCAATGGTTACTTTAGAATGGGGAGGGGTCAATGGCCTGAAACAGGTGGTGGTCTCCTCAAATATCCCAGTGGACTGTCTGCTTGGAAATGACCTGGAGTCCTCAGCATGGGCTGAGGTAGAGCTAAAAACCCATGCAGCCATGCTGGGTATCCCTGAACTGGTGTGTGTGAAAACAAGAGCACAATGCAAGGCACAGGGTGAAAAAGTAGAGCTGGAGTCTGGAAAAATGGCCCAGCCTACCAAGAGAACAGGAAAGTCAGTTGGGAAACCAACTGCAACACAGCAAAAGAAAGGGAACCTCTCTTCTCAGGAAGAAGTTCTGCCCTCTGAGGGAACTGAGCCTTTGGAACTTGAACCTTATCAGGTTGAGCTCTTAGGCCCAGGGGGACCCTCAAGGGAAGAGCTGTGTAAGGGACAAGAAACCTGTCCCTCTCTTGAAGGCCTTAGGCAGCAAGCTGCTGAAGAGTCCAAAGGCAAGAAAAATGGGACACATAGGGTCTATTGGGAAGATGGGCTCCTGTACACTGAGGCCAGAGACCCCAAACCTGGTGCCACTAGGAGAGTGGTAGTGCCTCAGCTGTTCAGAGAGTTCATCCTAACATTGGCCCATGACATTCCCCTTGCTGGACATTTGGGACAAACCAAGACGTGGGAGAGGTTAGTCAACCACTTCTACTGGCCCAATATGTCCAACATGGTTAAGGAGTTTTGCCTCTCCTGCCCCACCTGTCAAGCCAGTGGTAAGACAGGTGGGCATCCAAAGGCCCCCCTCATTCCACTTCCAGTGGTGGGGGTGCCCTTTGAAAGAGTGGGTGTGGACATAGTTGGTCCACTGGAACCTCCCACAGCCTCAGGAAATATGTATATCCTGGTAGTAGTGGATCATGCTACCAGGTATCCTGAAGCTATTCCCCTTAGGTCGACTACTGCCCCTGCAGTAGCCAAGGCCCTCATTGGTATCTTTACCAGAGTGGGTTTCCCTAAGGAGGTGGTGTCTGACAGAGGTACCAACTTCATGTCAGCATACCTAAAGCACATGTGGAATGAGTGTGGAGTGACTTATAAATTCACTACACCCTACCATCCACAAACTAATGGCTTAGTTGAGAGATTCAACAAGACATTAAAAGGCATGATCATGGGGCTCCCAGAAAAACTCAAAAGGAGATGGGATGTCCTCCTGCCATGTCTGCTTTTCGCTTACAGGGAGGTACCACAGAAGGGAGTAGGGTTCTCACCCTTTGAACTTCTGTTTGGTCATCCTGTAAGGGGACCACTTGCCCTTGTTAAAGAAGGCTGGGAGAGACCTCTCCATGAGCCTAAACAGGACATAGTGGACTATGTACTTGGCCTTCGCTCTAGAATGGCAGAGTACATGGAAAAGGCAACCAAAAACCTTGAGGCCAGCCAACAGCTCCAGAAGTTTTGGTATGACCAAAAGGCTGCACTGGTTGAGTTCCAACCAGGGCAGAAAGTCTGGGTTCTGGAGCCTGTGGCTCCCAGGGCACTCCAGGACAAATGGAGTGGCCCTTACCCAGTACTAGAGAGGAAGAGTCAGGTCACCTACTTGGTGGACCTGGGCACGAGCAGGAGCCCCAAAAGGGTGATCCATGTAAACCGCCTTAAGCTCTTCCACGACAGGGCTGATGTCAATCTGTTGATGGTAACAGATGAGGATCAGGAGGCAGAGAGTGAACCTCTCCCTGATCTTCTGTCATCAGACCCAAAAGATGGTACAGTAGATGGAGTGATCTACTCAGACACCCTCTCTGGCCAACAGCAAGCTGATTGTAGGAGAGTCCTACAACAGTTTCCTGAACTCTTCTCCTTAACCCCTGGTCAGACACACCTGTGTACCCATGATGTGGACACAGGAGACAGCATGCCTGTCAAGAACAAAATCTTTAGACAGTCTGACCATGTTAAGGAAAGCATCAAGGTGGAAGTCCACAAGATGCTGGGATTGGGAGTCATTGAGCGCTCTGACAGCCCCTGGGCTAGCCCAGTGGTCTTAGTCCCCAAACCTCACACCACAGATGGAAAGAAAGAGATGAGGTTTTGTGTGGACTACAGAGGGCTCAATTCTGTCACCAAGACAGATGCTCATCCAATTCCAAGAGCTGATGAGCTCATTGATAAATTAGGTGCTGCCAAATTTCTAAGTACCTTTGACTTGACAGCAGGGTACTGGCAAATAAAAATGGCACCTGGAGCAAAAGAAAAGACAGCATTCTCCACACCTGATGGGCATTATCAGTTTACTGTTATGCCCTTTGGTTTAAAGAATGCCCCTGCCACCTTCCAAAGGTTGGTGAATCAAGTCCTTGCTGGCTTGGAGTCCTTTAGCACAGCTTATCTTGATGATATTGCTGTCTTTAGCTCCACCTGGCAGGATCACCTGGTCCACCTGAGGAAGGTTTTGAAGGCTCTGCAATCTGCAGGCCTCTCTATCAAAGCATCCAAATGCCAGATAGGGCAGGGAACTGTGGTTTACTTGGGACACCTTGTAGGTGGAGGCCAAGTTCAGCCACTCCAACCCAAGATCCAGACTATTCTGGACTGGGTAGCTCCAAAAACCCAGACTCAAGTCAGGGCATTCCTTGGCTTGACTGGGTACTACAGGAGGTTTGTGAAGGGATATGGATCCATTGTGACAGCCCTCACTGAGCTCACCTCCAAGAAAATGCCCAAGAAAGTGAACTGGACTGTGGACTGCCAACAGGCCTTTGACACCCTGAAACAGGCAATGTGCTCAGCACCAGTTCTCAAAGCTCCAGATTATTCTAAGCAGTTCATTGTGCAGACTGATGCCTCTGAACATGGGATAGGGGCAGTTTTGTCCCAAACAAATGATGATGGCCTTGACCAGCCTGTTGCTTTCATTAGCAGGAGGTTACTCCCCAGGGAGCAGCGTTGGAGTGCCATTGAGAGGGAGGCCTTTGCTGTGGTTTGGTCCCTGAAGAAGCTGAGACCATACCTCTTTGGGACTCACTTCCTAGTTCAAACCGACCACAGACCTCTCAAATGGCTGATGCAAATGAAAGGTGAAAATCCTAAACTGTTGAGGTGGTCCATCTCCCTACAGGGAATGGACTTTATAGTGGAACACAGACCTGGGACTGCCCATGCCAATGCAGATGGCCTTTCCAGGTTCTTCCACTTAGAAAATGAAGACTCTCTTGGGAAAGGTTAGTCTCATCCTCTTTCGTTTGGGGGGGGGGTTGTGTAAGGAAATGCCTCCTTGGCATGGTTGCCCCCTGACTTTTTGCCTTTGCTGATGCTATGTTTACAATTGAAAGTGTGCTGAGGCCTGCTAACCAGGCCCCAGCACCAGTGTTCTTTCCCTAACCTGTACTTTTGTATCCACAATTGGCAGACCCTGGCATCCAGATAAGTCCCTTGTAGCTGGTACTTCTAGTACCAAGGGCCCTGATGCCAAGGAAGGTCTCTAAGGGATGCAGCATGTCTTATGCCACCCTGGAGACCTCTCACTCAGCACAGACACACTGCTTGCCAGCTTGTGTGTGCTAGTGAGGACAAAACGAGTAAGTCGACATGGCACTCCCCTCAGGGTGCCATGCCAGCCTCTCACTGCCTATGCAGTATAGGTAAGACACCCCTCTAGCAGGCCTTACAGCCCTAAGGCAGGGTGCACTATACCATAGGTGAGGGTACCAGTGCATGAGCACGGTACCCCTACAGTGTCTAAACAAAACCTTAGACATTGTAAGTGCAGGGTAGCCATAAGAGTATATGGTCTGGGAGTCTGTCAAACACGAACTCCACAGCACCATAATGGCTACCCTGAAAACTGGGAAGTTTGGTATCAAACTTCTCAGCACAATAAATGCACACTGATGCCAGTGTACATTTTATTGTAAAATACACCACAGAGGGCACCTTAGAGGTGCCCCCTGAAACTTAACCGACTATCTGTGTAGGCTGACTAGTTCTAGCAGCCTGCCACAAACCGAGACATGTTGCTGGCCCCATGGGGAGAGTGCCTTTGTCACTCTGAGGCCAGTAACAAAGCCTGCACTGGGTGGAGATGCTAACACCTCTCCCAGGCAGGAATTGTCACACCTGGCGGTGAGCCTCAAAGGCTCACCTCCTTTGTGCCAACCCAGCAGGACACTCCAGCTAGTGGAGTTGCCCGCCCCCTCCGGCCAGGCCCCACTTTTGGCGGCAAGGCCGGAGAAAATAATGAGAATAACAAGGAGGAGTCACTGGCCAGTCAGGACAGCCCCTAAGGTGTCCTGAGCTGAGGTGACTCTAACTTTTAGAAATCCTCCATCTTGCAGATGGAGGATTCCCCCAATAGGGTTAGGATTGTGACCCCCTCCCCTTGGGAGGAGGCACAAAGAGGGTGTACCCACCCTCAGGGCTAGTAGCCATTGGCTACTAACCCCCCAGACCTAAACACGCCCTTAAATTTAGTATTTAAGGGCTACCCTGAACCCTAGAAAATTAGATTCCTGCAACAAGAAGAAGGACTGCCCAGCTGAAAACCCCTGCAGCGGAAGACCAGAAGACGACAACTGCCTTGGCTCCATAAACTCACCGGCCTGTCTCCTGCCTTCCAAAGATCCTGCTCCAGCGACGCCTTCCAAAGGGACCAGCGACCTCGACATCCTCTGAGGACTGCCCCGGCTTCGAAAAGACAAGAAACTCCCGAGGACAGCGGACCTGCTCCAAGAAAAGCTGCAACTTTGTTTCCAGCAGCTTTAAAGAACCCTGCAAGCTCCCCGCAAGAAGCGTGAGACTTGCAACACTGCACCCGGCGACCCCGACTCGGCTGGTGGAGACCCGACACCTCAGGAGGGACCCCAGGACTACTCTAAGACTGTGAGTACAAAAACCTGTCCCCCCTGAGCCCCCACAGCGCCGCCTGCAGAGGGAATCCCGAGGCTTCCCCTGACCGCGACTCTTTGAACCTAAAGTCCCGACGCCTGGGAGAGACCCTGCACCCGCAGCCCCCAGGACCTGAAGGACCGGACTTTCACTGGAGAAGTGACCCCCAGGAGTCCCTCTCCCTTGCCCAAGTGGAGGTTTCCCCGAGGAACCCCCCCCTTGCCTGCCTGCAGCGCTGAAGAGATCCCGAGATCTCTCATAGACTAACATTGCGAACCCGACGCTTGTTGCTACACTGCACCCGGCCGCCCCCGCGCCGCTGAGGGTGAGATTTCTGTGTGGACTCATGTCCCCCCCGGTGCCCTACAAAACCCCCCTGGTCTGCCCTCCGAAGACGCGGGTACTTACCTGCAAGCAGACCGGAACCGGGGCACCCCCTTCTCTCCATTCTAGCCTATGTGTTTTGGGCACCACTTTGAACTCTGCACCTGACCGGCCCTGAGCTGCTGGTGTGGTGACTTTGGGGTTGCTCTGAACCCCCAACGGTGGGCTACCTTGGACCAAGAACTGAACCCTGTAAGTGCCTTACTTACCTGGTAAAACTAACAAATACTTACCTCCCCTAGGAACTGTGAAAATTGCACTAAGTGTCCACTTTTAAAACAGCTATTTGCGAATAACTTGAAAAGTATACATGCAATTTTGATGATTTGAAGTTCCTAAAGTACTTACCTGCAATACCTTTCGAATGAGATATTACATGTAGAATTTGAACCTGTGGTTCTTAAAATAAACTAAGAAAAGATATTTTTCTATATAAAAACCTATTGGCTGGATTTGTCTCTGAGTGTGTGTACCTCATTTATTGTCTATGTGTATGTACAACAAATGCTTAACACTACTCCTTGGATAAGCCTACTGCTCGACCACACTACCACAAAATAGAGCATTAGTATTATCTATTTTTACCACTATTTTACCTCTAAGGGGAACCCTTGGACTCTGTGCATGCTATTCCTTACTTTGAAATAGCACATACAGAGCCAACTTCCTACACCGCGACTCTCTGAAACCTAAGTCCCGACGCCTGGAAAAGACCCTGCACCCGCAGCCCCCAGGACCTGAAGGACCGGACTTTCACTGCAGAAGTGACCCCCAGGAGTCCCTCTCCCTTGCCCAAGTGGAGGTTTCCCCGAGGAAGCCCCCCCCCTTGCCTGCCTGCAGCGCTGAAGAGATCCCTTGATCTCTCATTGACTTACATTGCGAACCCGACGCTTGTTCTAACACTGCACCCGGCCGCCCCCGCGCCGCTGAGGGTGAAATTTCTGTGTGGGCTTGTGTCCCCCCCGGTGCCCTACAAAACCCCCCTGGTCTGCCCTCCGAAGACGCGGGTACTTACCTGCTGGCAGACTGGAACCGGGGCACCCCCTTCTCTCCATTGGAGCCTATGCGTTTTGGGCACCACTTTGAACTCTGCACCTGACCGGCCCTGAGCTGCTGGTGTGGTAACTTTGGGGTTGCTCTGAACCCCCAACGGTGGGCTACCTTGGACCAAGAACTGAACCCTGTAAGTGTCGTACTTACCTGGTAAAACTAACAAAAACTTACCTCCCCCAGGAACTGTGAAAATTGCACTAAGTGTCCACTTTTAAAATAGCTATTTGTGAATAACTTGAAAAGTATACATGCAATTGAAATGATTCAAAGTTCCTAATGTACTTACCTGCAATACCTTTCAAACAAGATATTACATGTTAAATTTGAACCTATGGTTCTTAAAATAAACTAAGAAAAGATATTTTTCTATACAAAACCTATTGGCTGGATTTGTCTCCGAGTGTGTGTACCTCATTTATTGTCTATGTGTATGTACAACAAATGCTTAACACTACTCCTTGGATAAGCCTACTGCTCGACCACACTACCACAAAATAGAGCATTAGTATTATCTATTTTTACCACTATTTTACCTCTAAGGGGAACCCTTGGACTCTGTGCATGATATTCCTTACTTTGAAATAGCACATACAGAGCCAACTTCCTACATCATGGATTTTGTAATTTTGGTTACATCGTCGAAAGACCCCTTGGACTGTGTCCGCTGATTGTCTAGTTGCTCTTGAAGGAGTCACATTCTGAGATGACAGAATGGCACAAGAGAAGCTTGTTCAGCAACTGAATTTGGCTGTAAAAAGACGACTGACAATTCCACTGACTGATATTGAAAGGTGAAACCACCTTTGGTAGGAACTTTGGATTTGTTCTAAAGAAAGGTTAGTGTAAAGTGAACGCTTGAATTTCGCTGCCTCTTCTTGAAGTTATTGCTACTAAGAAAGCACCTTTCCATAATAGAAACTGTAGAGTACAAGAATGCATGGGTTCAAATGGTTGCCCCATAAATCTTGTAAGTAAAATATTAAGATTCCAAACAGAGGCTGGGGGAACTGTTGGTGGAATAACCCTTTTCAGACCTTCCATAAAGGCTTTTATAACGGTAATCCTGAACAGGGAAATAGGTTGTCTTTTTGTAAGGTAAGCAGCTATAGCTGCTAAATGAATCCTAATAGAAGAATATGCCAGGTTTGCTTTTTGTAAGTGTAGCAAATAGCAAACTATATCTTGAATACAATAGTAGGCAAACGTTTCCATTTAGCTGTGTAAAATTGTCTAGTTATGGGTTTGTGTAGGAAAGTGCCCTCTTTCTTTGCATGGTTACCCCCATTTTCTGCCTGTTATCAGTGTGTTTGACTGTGTCTATTGGGATTCTGCTAATCAGGACCACAGTAGTTACGCTCTCTCCTGTAAACTGTACCTTTTTCTTCCCACAATTGGCATATTGCCCCCCCCCCCCCATGTAAGTCCCTAGTATATGGTACCTAGGGCATTGGGGTTCAAGGGGGTTCCCTGGGGGATGCAGCAGTTACTCTGCCAGTCATAGGGAGCTCATCCAAAGGGTACTCCAGGCCTGCCATTGCAGCCTGCGTGAAACGGGTGCATGCACCCATTTTCACTACAGGTGAACCAGGTCACTGTAAGCTACTCCCATGGTAGGCCCTCTCAGCACAGAGGGCAGGGTGCAGGTACCTGTGTGCGAGGGCACCCCTGCACTAGCCGAGGTGCCCCTACAAACTCCAGATCCTTTTTCCTGTACTTCGCAAGTGCGGGGACGTCATTTTACACGTGTACTGGACATAGGTCACTACCTATGTCCAGCTACATAATGGTAACTCAGAACCTGGGCATGTTTGGTATCAAACTTGTCGGAATCATACCCCAATACTGTTGCAAGTATTGGACGTATGATTCCATGCACTCTGTGGGGCTCCTGAGAGGACCCTCAGCTTTGCTAACACCAGTCTTATAAGGTTTTCCAGGCAGCCCAGCTGCTGCCAACCCTCAGACAGGTTTCGGCCCGCCTGCTGCATGATCTGATCAAGCCCAGGAAGTCAGAATGAAAATGTCACTTACCCAGTGTACATCTGTTCGTGGCATTAGTCGCTGCAGATTCACATGTTTCGCACAGTCCGCTGCCTGGTGTTGGGCTCGGAGTATTACAAGTTGTTTTTCTTCGAAGAAGTCTTTTTTGGTCACGGGACCGAAGGACTCCTCCCTCTTCGGCTCCATTGCGCATGGGCGTCGACTCCATCTTAGATTGTTTTCCCCGCAGAGGGTGAGGATGGAGTTGTTTGCTATAAATAGTGCCCATGCAATGGAGTGAATAAGTATGTACATAAAAAGTTTATAATAATTATTTACAAATGTACAAATGTTTAAGATTTAAGATGTACTTCTAAACGGCTACAGGCTTCCCGGGGAGGCGGGAGGGCACATGTGAATCTGCAGCGACTAATGCCACGAACAGATGTACACTGGGTAAGTGACATTTTCAGTTCGATGGCATATGTTGCTGCAGATACACATGTTTCGCATAGACTATAAAGCAGTTACCTCCCCTAAAAGCGGTGGTTTAGCCTGTAGGAGTTGAAGTAGTTTGGAATAATGTTCTTAGTACAGCTTGGCTCACTGTAGCTTGTTGTGCATTTAGTACGTCTACACAGTAGTGTTTAGTAAATGTATGAGGCGTAGACCAGGTTGCAGCCTTACATATTTCGCTCATAGGAATGTTTCCTAGAAAGGCCATTGTAGCACCTTTCTTTCTGGTTGAGTGTGCCTTTGGTGTAATAGGCAATTCTCTTTTGGCTTTAAGATAGCATGTTTGAATACATCTGACTATCCATCTAGCAATGCCTTGTTTAGAGATTGGATTTCCTATGTGTGGTTTTTGAAAAGCTATGAACAGTTGTTTTGTTTTCCTGATTAGCTTTGTTCTGTCAATGTAGTACATTAGTGCTCTTTTGATGTCTAATGTATGTAGTGCCCTTTCAGCCACAGAATCTGGTTGTGGGAAGAACACTGGCAATTCTACTGTTTGATTTAAATGGAATGGTGAGATTACTTTTGGTAGAAATTTTGGATTTGTTCTTAGAACTATTTTATTTTTGTGTATTTGAATAAATGGTTCTTGTATGGTAAATGCCTGTATTTCACTTACTCTTCTGAGGGATGTGATTGCAATGAGAAAAGCGACTTTCCAGGTTAGATATTGCATTTCACAGGAATGCATGGGTTCGAAAGGTGGACCCATGAGTCTTGTTAAGACGATGTTAAGGTTCCATGAAGGAACTGGTGGTGTTCTTGGTGGTATAATTCTTTTTAGCCCTTCCATGAATGCTTTAATAACTGGTATTCTAAATAGAGACGATGAATGAGTAGATTGTAGGTAAGCAGATATTGCTGCGAGGTGTATTTTTATAGATGAAAAAGCGAGATTCGCTTTTAGCAAATGTAGTAAGTATCCCACTATGTCCTTTGTAGAGGCATGCAATGGTTGGATTTGATTGGTATGGCAGTAGCAAACAAATCTTTTCCACTTAGACGCATAGCAGTGTCTAGTGGAAGCTTTTCTAGCTTGTTTTATTACCTCCATACATTCTTGTGTGAGGTCTAAGTGTCCGAATTCTAGGATTTCAGGAGCCAAATTGCCAGATTCAATGATGCTGGGTTTGGATGCCTGATCTGTTGTTTGTGTTGTGTTAACAGATGTGGTCTGTTGGGTAGTTTGACATGCGGTACTAGTGAAAGGTCTAGTAGAGTTGTATACCAAGGTTGTCTTGCCCATGTGGGTGCTATCAGTATGAGTTTGAGTTGGTTTTGACTCAACTTGTTTACTAGATATGGAAGGAGAGGGAGAGGGGGAAAAGAGTATGCAAATATCCCTGACCAACTCATCCATAGAGCATTGCCTTGTGATTCGCGGTGTGGGTACCTGGATGCGAAGTTTTGGCATTTTGCGTTTACTTTTGTTGCAAACAAATCTATCTGTGGTGTTCCCCAAATTTGAAAGTACTTGTTCAGAACTTGGGGTGAATTTCCCATTCGTGGACTTGTTGGTGGTCTCGCGAAAGGTTGTCTGCTAGTTGGTTTTGGATCCCTGGAATAAATTGTGCTATTAGGCGAATGTTGTTGTGAGTCGCCCACTGCCATATTTTTTGTGTTAGGAGACACAATTGTGTTGAGTGTGTTCCTCCTTGTTTGTTTAAATAATACATTGTTGTCATGTTGTCTGTTTTGACAAGAATGTATTTGTGTGTTATTATGGGTTGAAAGGCTTTTAACGCTAGAAATACTGCTAACAGTTCTAGGTAATTGATATGAAATTTTGTTTGGTGTACATCCCATTGTCCTTGAATGCTGTGGTGATTGAGGTGTGCTCCCCACCCAGTCATGGAAGCATCTGTTGTTATAACGTATTGAGGCACTGGGTCCTGAAATGTCAGCCCTTTGTTTAAATTGTTGCTGTTCCACCATAGAAGCGAGAGGTATGTTTGGCGGTCTACCAACACCAGATCTTGAAGTTGACCCTGTGCCTGTGACCATTGTGATGCTAGGCACTGTTGTAAGGGTCGCATGTGTAGTCTTGCGTTTGGGACAATGGCTATGCATGATGACATCATGCCTAGAAGTTTTAGCACAAATTTTGCTTGTATCTTTTGGTTTGGAAACATAGCACTTATTACCTTGTGGAATGCTTGCACTCTTTGTGGACTTGGAGTGGCAATTCCTTTTGATGTGTTGATGGTTGCCCCTAGATATTGTTGTGTCTGACACGGTTCGAGGTGTGACTTTGTATAGTTGATGGAGAAACCCAGTTTGTGAAGGGTTTGTATGACATATGTGGTGTCGTATGTGCACTTTTTTACTGTGTTGGTCTTGATTAGCCAATCGTCTAGGTAAGGAAACACATGTTTTTGTTGTCTCCTGATATGTGCTGCTACTACTGCTAGACATTTTGTGAATACTCTTGGTGCAGTTGTTACTCCGAATGGCAACACTTTGAATTGGTAATGTATTCCTTTGAATACGAACCTTAGGTACTTTCTGTGAGAAGGGTGTATCGGTATATGAAAGTACGCATCTTTTAGGTCTAATGTGGTCATGTAATCTTGCTGTTTGAGCAGTGGAATGATGTCTTGTAGTGTGACCATGTGAAAGTGGTCCGATATGATGTAGGTATTTAGTGTCCTGAGATCTAATATTGGTCTTAATGTTTTGTCTTTTTTTGGAATTAGAAAGTACAGGGAGTAAACTCCTGTGTTTTTTTGTTGTACTGGTACTAACTATTGCATCCTTTTGCAGTAGTGCTTGAACTTCTAGTCCTAAAAGTTCTAAATGTTGTGGTGACATTTTGCGTGTTTTTGGAGGGATGTTTGGTGGGAATTTGTGGAATTCTATGCAATAGCCATGTTGGATTATTGCTAATACCCAATTGTCTGTTGTAATCTGCTGCCAAGATTGGTAGAATTGGCTTAGTCTTCCCCCCCACTGGTGTTGAGTGAAGGGGTTGTGTGACTTGAAAGTCACTGTTTAGGTGGAGGTGTTTTTGGAGTTTGGAATCTTCCCCTACTCCTTGGGAATTGACCCCCTCTATATCCCCTGAAACCTCCTCTTTGGAATGAACCCTGATATGGTGTGGTTCTTGTTTGTTGGCTGCTGGTGTCTGTGGGTTGGCCACGAAACCCCCCTCTAAATGGAGTTTTTCTAAAAGAGCCTCTGCTCTGCAGGGAGTAGAGTGCGCCCATGGCTTTGGCCGTGTCTGTGTCCTTTTTAAGTTTTTCAATGGATGTGTCCACTTCAGGCCCAAAAAGTTGTTTCTCGTTGAAGGGCATATTAAGGACAGCCTGCTGGATTTCCGGTTTGAAGCCTGAAGTGCGGAGCCAAGCGTGTCTCCTTATGGTGACAGCAGTGTTGACTGTTCTCGCTGCAGTATCGGCTGCGTCCATTGAAGAGCGGATTTGATTGTTTGAGATCGTTTGTCCCTCTTCAACTATTTGATGCGCCCTTTTTTGGTATTCCTGTGGAAGATGGTCTATGAGAAGTTGCATCTCATCCCAGTGTGCGCGGTCATAGCGGGCCAGCAGCGCTTGAGAATTTGCGATGCGCCACTGGTTGGCTGCCTGTGATGCTACTCTTTTTCCTGCCGCATCAAATTTTCTGCTTTCTTTGTCCGGAGGTGGGGCGTCGCCAGATGTATGGGAATTTGCTCTTTTGCGAGCTGCCCCTACTACTACGGAGTCAGGTGGTAACTGCGAAGTAATAAACACTGGGTCTGTGGGTGGTGGTTTGTATTTCTTATCCACCCTTGGCGTGATGGCTCTTGATTTTACGGGCTCTTCAAAAATGTGTTTTGCGTGCCGTAACATCCCTGGTAGCATTGGGAGACATTGATATTGGCTATGTGTAGCCGAGAGGGTTTTAAATAAAAAATCATCCTCTATAGGATCGGAATGCAGTTGGACATTGTGGAATTCTGCTGCCCTAGCCACCAGTTGCGAGTATGAGGTACTGTCCTCTGGCGGTGACGGCTTTGTGGGGTATGAATCGGGATCATTGTCCGGCACTGGGGTGTCATATAGGTCCCAAGCGTCTTGATCCTGATTATCTTGACTTATGGTAGATTGCGCTGGTGAGTGCATTTGTGGCGGTGTTTGTGCCGGCGATGCCTGTTGTGGTGGAGAGGGCGGAGGCGTGACTTTTTTAACCACTTTGGCTTGTGGTTGTGCGTCATCTTTGAGAAGTCCGATCCTTCTTTTTCTCATTATTGGGGGAAGGGTTGATATCTTCCCTGTGTCTTGCTGGATGTAAAGTCTCTTTTGTGTGTAGTCTGATTCTACACTTTGGAGCTCTTGTCCAAATCTGTGCATTTGGCCACTTATTCCTTGTTCCTCTGTGTAGGATGGAGGTGTGGAACTTTTCGGTGCCGAGAGAGAATCTTTTTTCGGCTTCGGCACCGACAGAATTTTTGTGGCTTTCGGCAGGGTGTCTCGGTGCCGATGTTTTTCGGTGCCGGCATCTTGTTTTTGCCTATCGGAGCCGCTATCTCGGCTCCGAGGTTGCTCCATGGCGGTCCCTCGACCGGAGTCGGGTGTCTTCGCTATGGGCGTGCCCTTTTTCGGCGCCTTCGACGGCTCGCCGGTTTTATGGGTCGAGCCATGGCCTGTTGGCAGTGGCGTCCCCTGGGCTTTAGTCTTCTCGATGGTTTTAATTTTCGACGTCTTACTCACTGTTTGTTGCTGTTGTTCGACGTCGGAGTCTCCGGATTCTGATTCCGGAACCGAGAATGTTTCCTCTTCGTCGTCGAAACGTTGTTTTGTCGGCGTGGACGCCATTTGTAGACGCCTGGCTCTTCGGTCCCGGAGTGTTTTTCTGGACCGGAAGGCTCGACAGGCCTCACAGGTATCCTCCTTGTGCTCGGGGGACAAGCACAAGTTACAGACTGTAAGGAAATGCCTCCTTGGCATGGTTGCCCCCTGACTTTTTGCCTTTGCTGATGCTATGTTTACAATTGAAAGTGTGCTGAGGCCTGCTAACCAGGCCCCAGCACCAGTGTTCTTTCCCTAACCTGTACTTTTGTATCCACAATTGGCAGACCCTGGCATCCAGATAAGTCCCTTGTAACTGGTACTTCTAGTACCAAGGGCCCTGATGCCAAGGAAGGTCTCTAAGGGCTGCAGCATGTCTTGTGCCACCCTGGAGACCTCTCACTCAGCACAGACACACTGCTTGCCAGCTTGTGTGTGCTAGTGAGGACAAAACGAGTAAGTCGACATGGCACTCCCCTCAGGGTGCCATGCCAGCCTCTCACTGCCTATGCAGTATAGGTAAGACACCCCTCTAGCAGGCCTTACAGCCCTAAGGCAGGGTGCACTATACCATAGGTGAGGGTACCAGTGCATGAGCATGGTACCCCTACAGTGTCTAAACAAAACCTTAGACATTGTAAGTGCAGGGTAGCCATAAGAGTATATGGTCTGGGAGTTTGTCAAACACGAACTCCACAGCACCATAATGTCTACACTGAAAACTGGGAAGTTTGGTATCAAACTTCTCAGCACAATAAATGCACACTGATGCCAGTGTACATTTGATTGCAAAATACACCCCAGAGGGCACCTTAGAGGTGCCCCCTGAAACTTAACCGACTGTCTGTGTAGGCTGACTAGTTCCAGCAGCCTGCCACACTAGAGACATGTTGCTGGCCCCATGGGGAGAGTGCCTTTGTCACTCTGAGGCCAGTAACAAAGCCTGCACTGGGTGGAGATGCTAACACCTCCCCCAGGCAGGAGCTGTAACACCTGGCGGTGAGCCTCAAAGGCTCACCCCTTTGTCACAGCCCAGCAGGGCACTCCAGCTTAGTGGAGTTGCCCGCCCCCTCCGGCCACGGCCCCCACTTTTGGCGGCAAGGCTGGAGGGAACAAAGAAAGCAACAAGGAGGAGTCACTGGCCAGTCAGGACAGCCCCTAAGGTGTCCTGAGCTGAGGTGACTAACTTTTAGAAATCCTCCATCTTGCAGATGGAGGATTCCCCCAATAGGGTTAGGATTGTGACCCCCTCCCCTTGGGAGGAGGCACAAAGAGGGTGTACCCACCCTCAGGGCTAGTAGCCATTGGCTACTAACCCCCCAGACCTAAACACGCCCTTAAATTTAGTATTTAAGGGCTACCCTGAACCCTAGAAAATTAGATTCCTGCAAACTACAAGAAGGACTGCCTAGCTGAAAACCCCTGCAGAGGAAGACCAGAAGACGACAACTGCCTTGGCTCCAGAAACTCACCGGCCTGTCTCCTGCCTTCCAAAGAACTCTGCTCCAGCGACGCCTTCCAAGGGACCAGCGACCTCTGAATCCTCTGAGGACTGCCCTGCTTCGAAAAAGACAAGAAACTCCAGAGGACAGCGGACCTGCTCCAAAAAGACTGCAACTTTGTTTCAAGAAGCAGCTTTAAAGAACCCTGCAACTCCCCGCAAGAAGCGTGAGACTTGCAACACTGCACCCGGCGACCCCGACTCGGCTGGTGGAGAACCAACACCTCAGGGAGGACCCCCGGACTACTCTACGACTGTGAGTACCAAAACCTGTCCCCCCTGAGCCCCCACAGCGCCGCCTGCAGAGGGAATCCCGAGGCTTCCCCTGACCGCGACTCTCTGAAACCTAAGTCCCGACGCCTGGAAAAGACCCTGCACCCGCAGCCCCCAGGACCTGAAGGACCGGACTTTCACTGGAGAAGTGACCCCCAGGAGTCCCTCTCCCTTGCCCAAGTGGAGGTTTCCCCGAGGAAGCCCCCCCTTGCCTGCCTGCAGCGCTGAAGAGATCCGTTGATCTCTCATAGACTAACATTGCAAACCCGACGCTTGTTTCTACACTGCACCCGGCCGCCCCCGCGCTGCTGAGGGTGAAATTTCTGTGTGGGCTTGTGTCCCCCCCCCGTGCCCTATAAAACCCCCCTGGTCTGCCCTCCGAAGACGCGGGTACTTACCTGCAAGCAGACCGGAACCGGGGCACCCCCTTCTCTCCATTCTAGCCTATGTGTTTTGGGCACCACTTTGAACTCTGCACCTGACCGGCCCTGAGCTGCTGGTGTGGTGACTTTGGGGTTGCTCTGAACCCCCAACGGTGGGCTACCTTGGACCAAGAACTGAACCCTGTAAGTGTCCTACTTACCTGGTAAAACTAACAAAAACTTACCTCCCCAAGAAACTGTGAAAATTGCACTAAGTGTCCACTTTTGAAATAGCTATTTGTGAATAACTTGAAAAGTATACATGCAATTGAAATGATTCAAAGTTCCTAATGTACTTACCTGCAATACCTTTCAAACAAGATATTATATGTTAAATTTGAACCTGTGGTTCTTAAAATAAACTAAGAAAAGATATTTTTCTATAACAAAACCTATTGGCTGGATTTGTCTCTGAGTGTGTGTACCTCATTTATTGTCTATGTGTATGTACAACAAATGCTTAACACTACTCCTTTGATAAGCCTACTGCTCGACCACACTACCACAAAATAGACATTAGTATTATCTATTTTTACCACTATTTTACCTCTAAGGGGAACCCTTGGACTCTGTGCATGCTATTCCTTACTTTGAAATAGCACATACAGAGCCAACTTCCTACACAGACCAAGTGCTGATCTGTATAAGGATACTTACTGTGACATTTTGGGCAGAAACGAAACGGGGTCCGTTCCATCGCCTTCGATGTCGCACGCGGTCGGGCCGACCAGGCCCCGACGGGGGATCGAAGCTACCCCAAAGTCTTCCGATGATCGGTGTCGATGTACCTAACTATCCCGATACCGAACGGAACAATACCGACGCTTTCTTCCGAGATTCTGACTAACTTTCCGAACCGAAACACGGAGCGAAAAGGAATACGTCCGAACCCGACAGCGGAAAAAAACAATCTAAGATGGAGTCGACGCCCATGCGCAATGGAGCCGAAGAGGGAGGAGTCCTTCGGTCCCGTGACCAAAAAAGACTTCTTCGAAGAAAAACAACTTGTAATACTCCGAGCCCAACACCAGGCAGCGGACTGTGCGAAACATGTGTGTCTGCAGCAACATATGCCATCGAACCAAAGGATTTCCTTCCTTTGGGAGAGGGAGGTAACAGCCACTCCCTTTGGAAATAGGTGTGAAATAGTGGCCTCCCCAAGCCACTGGTATGCTCTGAAGGGCACATTTGGTGCCCTCTGTGCATAAACCAGTCCACATCGGTTCAGTGACCCAAGTCCCTGATCTGAAGAGAAACTGGACAATGGACAGGGGAGTGACCACTCCCCTGTCCATCACTGTAGGAAGTTGGCTCTGTATGTGCTATTTCAAAGTAAGGAATAGCATGCACAGAGTCCAAGGGTTCCCCTTAGAGGTAAAATAGTGGTAAAAAGAGATAATACTAATGCTCTATTTTGTGGTAGTGTGGTCGAGCAGTAGGCTTATCCAAGGAGTAGTGTTAAGCATTTGTTGTACATACACACAGACAATAAAAGAGGTACACACACTCAGAGACAAATCCAGCCAATAGGTTTTGTTATAGAAAAATATCTTTTCTTAGTTTATTTTAAGAACCACAGGTTCAAATTTTACATGTAATATCTTGTTTGAAAGGTATTGCAGGTAAGTACTCTAGAAACTTTGAATCATTACTTTAGCATGTATACCTTTCACATAAAACACAATAAGCTGTTTTAAAAGAGGACACTTAGTGCAATTTTCACAGTTCCTGGGGGAGGTAAGTTATTGTTAGTTTTCACAGGTAAGTAAGTCACTTACAGTTCTCAGTTTTTGGTCCAAGGTAGCCCACCGTTGGGGGTTCAGAGCAACCCCAAAGTTATCACACCAGCAGCTCAGGGCCGGTCAGGTGCAAAGGTCAAAGAGGTGCCCAAAACACATAGGCTATAATGGAGAGAAGGGGGTGCCCCGGTTCCAGTCTGCCAGCAGGTAAGTACCCGCGCCTTCGGAGGGCAGACCAGGGGGGTTTTGTAGGGCACCGGGGGGGGGACACAAAGTAGCACAGAAAGTACACCCTCAGCAGCGCGGGGGCGGCCGGGTGCAGTGTGCAAACACGCGTCTGGTTTCCTTCAGCTTTCAATGGGAGACCAAGGGGTCTCTTTAGCGGTGCAGGCAGGCAAGGGGGGGGGGGCCCTCGGGGTAGCCACCACCTAGGCAAGGGAGAGGGCCTCCTGGGGGTCACTCCTGCACAGAAGTTCCGTTTCTCTAGGCGCTGGGGGCTGCGGGTGCAGGGTCTTTTCCAGGCGTCGGGAAATTGAGTTCAAACAGTCGTGGTCAGGGGGAGCCTGGGGATTCCCTCTGCAGGCGTCGCTGTGGGGTCTCAGGGGGGGGACAACTTTGGTTACTCACAGTCGTAGAGTCGCCGGAGGGTCCTCCCTGAGTTGGTTGTTCTCCACCAGTCGAGTCGGAGTCGCCGGGTGCAGTGTTGCAAGTCTCACGCTAATTGCGGGGAATTGCAGGGGTCTTTAAATCTGCTCCTTGTAACAAAGTTGCAGTTCTTTTGGAACAGTGCCGCTGTCCTCTGGAGTTTCTTGTCTTTTTCGAAGCAGGGCAGTCCTCAGAGGATTCAGAGGTCGCTGGTCCCTTGGAGAGCGTCGCTGGAGCAGGTTCTTTGGAAGGCAGGAGACAGGCCGGTAAGTCTGGGGCCAAGGCAGTTGGTGTCTTCTGGTCTTCCTCTGCAGGGGTCTTTCAGCTCGGCAGTCCTTCTTGTAGTTGCAGGAATCTAATTTCTAGGTTCAGGGAAGCCCTTAAAGAACGAGTTACTTACCTTCGGTAACGACTTTTCTGGTGGATACATTAGCTACCTGTGGATTCCTCACCTGATGAATACTCCCATGGCGCCAGCATTCGACGGAAATCTTCTTACTAGTCTCTGCACGTCGACGAGGACGTCACTCTAGCCCACGCGACGCCGTCTGACGTCATACAGGCAATAAGAGGTCCTCGCCGACGTGCCGATGACAGTACCAACATTTTTTTACGTGCATGAGAATAATAATAACCCAATGCAATGAAAGAGCAAAGCAACATCTCTTAATATTGTAAATCACACAACATTGCAATAAAATAGCTGTAGATTTAATATAACCACCTTTTTTTTTTTTTTTTTAACAAATAAATATATTTATACATACGAATCATGTATATACCCAATATATATATAGATTTATATATAAATATACACATATATACAAATATCATACATGCAAAATGTATTGCAACTTTGAAGACCAAAAGGAGCACACTCAAGGATTGCTTGGAGAGACCAAAAAGGCAACGGGGAGGCGGGTGGGACCGTGAGGAATCCACAGGTAGCTAATGTATCCACCAGAAAAGTCGTTACCGAAGGTAAGTAACTCGTTCTTCTGATGGATACAACTACCTGTGGATTCCTCACCTGATGAATAGAGTCCCAAAGCAGTACCACGCCCGGCGGTGGGTGCCTAAATGGTCAAACCAAGAAATCCTGCAGCACTGACCGTGCAAAATGACCGTCCAAACAGTAATGTTTCACAAAAGTGTGAAGGGACGACCAAGTTGCGGCCTTGCAGATGTCGACCACAGGAACACCCCTGGCCAAGGCCGAAGAGGCCGACTTAGCTCTGGTGGAGTGAGCTCTAATGCCCTCAGGCGGATCCTTCTTTGCCAAAGAGTAACAGATTTTAATGCAAAGAAGAACCCACCTGGAGAGTGTTCTCTTGTGGACTGCCTTTCCTCTCCTCTTGCCCACGTATCCGACAAACAGCTGATCCTCCAGCCTGATATCCTTCATTCTGTCGATATAGAAGCTCAACGCCCTTTTTGGGTCCAGGCGATGTAGTCTTTCTTCCTCCTTTGAAGGATGAGGCGGAGGATAAAACGTGGACAAAGTGATTGTCTGAGCCAAATGGAAGGGTGAAACAACCTTCGGAAGGAAAGCAGCCTTGGTCCTCAACACCACCTTATCCCCATAAAACGTTATATAAGGGGGTTTAACCGATAAGGCCTGCAACTCACTCACTCTCCTTGCAGATGTTATAGCTACCAGGAATACTGTTTTAATAACCAAATACCTTAAGGGGCAAGAATGCATAGGCTCAAAAGAGGACCCCATAAGGAAAGTCAGGACCAAGGACAAATCCCATTGAGGCATAACGAATGGTTTTGGAGGATATTGATTCAGAAGACCTTTCAAGAATCTGAGAACAATAGGGGATTTAAATAACGATGGTTGGTCTGGAAGACAAATGAAGGCTGACAAGGCCGACAAATAACCCTTAATGGTAGCTACTGCACAACCTTTCTGCGCTAGAGACAGTGCAAAAGACAAAACATGTGACAGATGAGCATGTAAGGGATCAATCTGTCTCTCTCCACACCACATAACAAATTTAGACCACCTATTAGCGTAGATAGATTTAGTGGAGTGTCGCCTGGCCGCTAAGATAACATCCACTACATCAGGCGGGAGAGAGAAGGAACTCAGGTTGCCCCGTTCAATCTCCAAGCATGTAGGTGCAGACTCTGGAGGTTGGGGTGTAAAACCAGCCCCTGCGACTGCGAGAGGAGGTCTGCCCTGAGAGGGAGACGGAGCGGAGGGCACAGTGAGAGTTGGAGAAGGTCGGAGTACCATACCCTCCTTGGCCAATCCGGAGCTATTAAGATGACTTGGGCCCGGTCTTGGCAAATTTTCCTTAACACTCGAGGAATCAAGGGTATGGGGGGAAACGCGTAAAGCAACTGGTCGCACCAGGTTATCTGAAATGCGTCCCCCAACGCTCCCTGCATCGGATACTGGAGGCTGCAGAATAACGGGCAATGCGCGTTCTCCCGAGTGGCAAACAGATCTATCCGAGGAAACCCCCACATCTGGAAGATTAAACAGACTTGATCCGGATGGAGACGCCACTCGTGGTCTGCCGAGAATTGGCGACAGACTGTCCGCACGTACATTCAAGACCCCGGCCAGATGATTTGCCACCAAGCAAATCTGATGGTCCTTTGCCCAGGACCATAGCCGAAGAGCTTCTCTGCAGAGAAGGTACGACCCTACTCCTCCCTGTTTGTTTATGTACCACATCGTGGTAGTATTGTCCGTCAGGACCTGTACCGACTGACCACGAAGGGATGGGAGGAAGGCCTTGAGAGCCAAACGTACAGCCCGTAACTCCAACAGATTGATATGAAACATCTGTTCCTCTGGAGATCAAAGCCCTTTGATCTCCAGATCCCCCAGATGAGCTCCCCATCCTAGGGTGGAGGCATCCGTTATTACCGTGGCCACTGGTGGCGACTGCGCGAATGGCTTTCCCTGTGAAAGATTGTTGCCCGCAATCCACCACTTCAATTCCACAGCAGCATCTCTGGAGATCTTGACAGTACCTTCTAAATCTCCCTTGTGTTGAGACCACTGCCTTCGGAGGCACCACTGAAGAGCCCTCATGTGCCAGCGAGCATGCGTGACCAACAGAATGCAGGAGGCAAACAGACCGAGCAGACGAAGGACCTTGAGGACTGGAACTACCGCTCCATTTCGAAACATTGGAACCAATTCCTGAATATCTTGAATCCGCTGAGGCGGAGGAAAGGCTCGACTCAATGTTGTATCCAGTACTGCCCCTATGAACAGGAGGCGCTGAGAGGGCTCCAGGTGAGATTTGGGCACGTTCACCGAAAAGCCCAGGTCGAACAACAACTGGGTTGTTGACTGCAGATGATGCGACACAAGCTCCGGGGACTTGGCTTTGATCAACCAGTCGTCCAAGTAAGGGAATACTGCTATCCCCTTCCTTCTGCGCTCCGCCGCAACCACTGACATCACCTTTGTGAAGACTCGAGGTGCTGAAGTAAGACCAAACGGGAGGACCGCAAACTGATAGTGCTGCGACCCTACCACAAACCGGAGATACTTCCTGTGCGACTTGAGTATCGGGATATGAAAGTAAGCATCCTGCAAGTCGACAGACACCATCCAATCTTCCTTGTTCAACGCCAAAAGCACCTGTGCTAGGGTCAGCATCTTGAACTTTTCCTGTTTGAGGAACCAATTCAAGATCCTCAGATCCAGGATTGGTCTCAACTGACCATCCTTTTTGGGAATCAGGAAGTATCTTGAGTAACAACCTCGACCCTTTTCCTGCTCTGGGACCAACTCTACCGCGCCCTTTGAAAGGAGGACTTGAACCTCCTGTTCTAGCAACAGGAGGTGTTCTTCTGAACAATAAGATGGGCGGGGCGGGATGAGGGGCGGGAACTCCCGAAAGGGAAGGGCGTAGCCTTTTCCCACAATGCCGAGAACCCAAGTGTCCGTTGTGATAGACTTCCACTTGTGGAGAAAATGCTGTAATCTTCCCCCTACAGGAGAGGAGTGAGTGGGAAACGGTGGAAGCCTAAGGCTGCTTCCCCTGCTGCACCCCTCCAGAGGACGAGGAAGAGGCAGAGTGCTGTTGAGAGGCTCCTCTGGTACGGACCCCACCCCTCCCCCTCCCTCTAAATGACCTATATGGGAGGGAAGAGGCAGGTTGCTGGAACCTCCCCCGAAAGGAAGAGGAATAAGAGCCACGCCCAAATCCCCGAAACCTCCTGAAAATTCTAGAAGAGGCAGAGGAAGAAGGAGCTTGCAGTCCTAACGATTTGGCTGTGGCTCTGCTCTCCTTAAATCGTTCCAAGGCTGAATCTGCCTTGGCTCCAAACAGTCTGTCCCCATCAAACGGGAGGTCCAGCAGGGTCGACTGCACATCCGCAGAGAACCCGGAGTTTCGGAGCCAGGCCTGTCTTCTTGCCACCACAGCCGTGCCCATCGCCCTGGCCACCGAGTCGGTCGTTGTAAGGAAATGCCTCCTTGGCATGGTTGCCCCCTGACTTTTTGCCTTTGCTGATGCTATGTTTACAATTGAAAGTGTGCTGAGGCCTGCTAACCAGGCCCCAGCACCAGTGTTCTTTCCCTAACCTGTACTTTTGTATCCACAATTGGCAGACCCTGGCATCCAGATAAGTCCCTTGTAACTGGTACTTCTAGTACCAAGGGCCCTGATGCCAAGGAAGGTCTCTAAAGGCTGCAGCATGTCTTATGCCACCCTGGAGACCTCTCACTCAGCACAGACACCCTGCTTGCCAGCTTGTGTGTGCTAGTGAGGACAAAACGAGTAAGTCGACATGGCACTCCCCTCAGGGTGCCATGCCAGCCTCTCACTGCCTATGCAGTATAGGTAAGACACCCCTCTAGCAGGCCTTACAGCCCTAAGGCAGGGTGCACTATACCATAGGTGAGGGTACCAGTGCATGAGCATGGTACCCCTACAGTGTCTAAACAAAACCTTAGACATTGTAAGTGCAGGGTAGCCATAAGAGTATATGGTCTGGGAGTCTGTCAAACACGAACTCCACAGCACCATAATGGCTACACTGAAAACTGGGAAGTTTGGTGTAAGGAAATGCCTCCTTGGCATGGTTGCCCCCTGACTTTTTGCCTTTGCTGATGCTATGTTTACAATTGAAAGTGTGCTGAGGCCTGCTAACCAGGCCCCAGCACCAGTGTTCTTTCCCTAACCTGTACTTTTGTATCCACAATTGGCAGACCCTGGCATCCAGATAAGTCCCTTGTAACTGGTACCTCTAGTACCAAGGGCCCTGATGCCAAGGAAGGTCTCTAAGGGCTGCAGCATGTCTTATGCCACCCTGGAGACCTCTCACTCAGCACAGACACACTGCTTGCCAGCTTGGGTGTGCTAGTGAGGACAAAACGAGTAAGTCGACATGGCACTCCCCTCAGGGTGCCATGCCAGCCTCTCACTGCCTATGCAGTATAGGTAAGACACCCCTCTAGCAGGCCTTACAGCCCTAAGGCAGGGTGCACTATACCATAGGTGAGGGTACCAGTGCATGAGCATGGTACCCCTACAGTGTCTAAACAAAACCTTAGACATTGTAAGTACAGGGTAGCCATAAGAGTATATGGTCTGGGAGTCTGTCAAACACGAACTCCACAGCACCATAATGGCTACACTGAAAACTGGGAAGTTTGGTATCAAACTTCTCAGCACAATAAATGCACACTGATGCCAGTGTACATTTTATTGTAAAATACACCACAGAGGGCACCTTAGAGGTGCCCCCTGAAACTTAACCGACTATCTGTGTAGGCTGACTAGTTTTAGCAGCCTGCCACAAACCGAGACATGTTGCTGGCCCCATGGGGAGAGTGCCTTTGTCACTCTGAGGCCAGTAACAAAGCCTGCACTGGGTGGAGATGCTAACACCTCTCCCAGGCAGGAATTGTCACACCTGGCGGTGAGCCTCAAAGGCTCACCTCCTTTGTGCCAACCCAGCAGGACACTCCAGCTAGTGGAGTTGCCCGCCCCCTCCGGCCAGGCCCCACTTTTGGCGGCAAGGCCGGAGAAAATAATGAGAATAACAAGGAGGAGTCACTGGCCAGTCAGGACAGCCCCTAAGGTGTCCTGAGCTGAGGTGACTAACTTTTAGAAATCCTCCATCTTGCAGATGGAGGATTCCCCCAATAGGGTTAGGATTGTGACCCCCTCCCCTTGGGAGGAGGCACAAAGAGGGCGTACCCACCCTCAGGGCTAGTAGCCATTGGCTACTAACCCCCCAGACCTAAACACGCCCTTAAATTTAGTATTTAAGGGCTACCCTGAACCCTAGAAAATTAGATTCCTGCAACTACAAGAAGAAGGACTGCCTAGCTGAAACCCCTGCAGAGGAAGACCAGAAGACGACAACTGCCTTGGCTCCAGAAACTCACCGGCCTGTCTCCTGCCTTTCAAAGATCCTGCTCCAGCGACGCCTTCCAAAGGGACCAGCGACCTCGACATCCGCTGAGGACTGCCCCTGCTTCGAAAAGACAAGAAACTCCCGAGGACAGCGGACCTGCTCCAAGAAAAGCTGCAACTTTGTTTCCAGCAGCTTTAAAGAACCCTGCAAGCTCCCCGCAAGAAGCGTGAGACTTGCAACACTGCACCCGGCGACCCCGACTCGGCTGGTGGAGATCCAACACCTCAGGAGGGACCCCAGGACTACTCTGATACTGTGAGTACCAAAACCTGTCCCCCCTGAGCCCCCACAGCGCCGCCTGCAGAGGGAATCCCGAGGCTTCCCCTGACCGCGACTCTTTGAATCCAAAGTCCCGACGCCTGGGAGAGACCCTGCACCCGCAGCCCCCAGGACCTGAAGGACCGGACTTTCACTGGAGAAGTGACCCCCAGGAGTCCCTCTCCCTTGCCCAAGTGGAGGTTTCCCCGAGGAACCCCCCCCTTGCCTGCCTGCAGCGCTGAAGAGATCCCGAGATCTCTCATAGACTAACACTGCGAACCCGACGCCTGTTCCCACACTGCACCCGGCCGCCCCCGAGCTGCTGAGGGTGAAATTTCTGTGTGGACCTGTGTCCCCCCCGGTGCCCTACAAAACCCCCCTGGTCTGCCCTCCGAAGACGCGGGTACTTACCTGCAAGTGGACCGGAACCGGGGCACCCCCTTCTCTCCATTCTAGCCTATGTGTTTTGGGCACCACTTTGAACTCTGCACCTGACCGGCCCTGAGCTGCTGGTGTGGTGACTTTGGGGTTGCTCTGAACCCCCAACGGTGGGCTACCTTGGACCAAGAACTGAACCCTGTAAGTGCCTTACTTACCTGGTTAACCTAACAACTACTTACCTCCCCTAGGAACTGTGAAAATTGCACTAAGTGTCCACTTTTAAAACAGCTATTTGCGAATAACTTGAAAAGTATACATGCAATTTTCATGATTTGAAGTTCCAAAAGTACTTACCTGCAATACCTTTCGAATGAGATATTACATGTAGAATTTGAACCTGTGGTTCTTAAAATAAACTAAGAAAAGATATTTTTCTATATAAAAACCTATTGGCTGGATTTGTCTCTGAGTGTGTGTACCTCATTTATTGTCTATGTGTATGTACAACAAATGCTTAACACTACTCCTTGGATAAGCCTACTGCTCGACCACACTACCACAAAATAGAGCATTAGTATTATCTATTTTTACCACTATTTTACCTCTAAGGGGAACCCTTGGACTCTGTGCATGCTATTCCTTACTTTGAAATAGCACATACAGAGCCAACTTCCTACATTTGGTATCAAACTTCTCAGCACAATAAATGTACACTGATGCCAGTGTACATTTGATTGTAAAATACACCACAGAGGGCACCTTAGAGGTGCCCCCTGAAACTTAACCGACTATCTGTGTAGGCTGACTAGTTTTAGCAGCCTGCCACAAACCGAGACATGTTGCTGGCCCCATGGGGAGAGTGCCTTTGTCACTCTGAGGCCAGTAACAAAGCCTGCACTGGGTGGAGATGCTAACACCTCTCCCAGGCAGGAATTGTCACACCTGGCGGTGAGCCTCAAAGGCTCACCTCCTTTGTGCCAACCCAGCAGGACACTCCAGCTAGTGGAGTTGCCCGCCCCCTCCGGCCAGGCCCCACTTTTGGCGGCAAGGCCGGAGAAAATAATGAGAAAAACAAGGAGGAGTCACTGGCCAGTCAGGACAGCCCCTAAGGTGTCCTGAGCTGAGGTGACTGACTTTTAGAAATCCTCCATCTTGCAGATGGAGGATTCCCCCAATAGGGTTAGGATTGTGACCCCCCTCCCCTTGGGAGGAGGCACAAAGAGGGTGTACCCACCCTCAGGGCTAGTAGCCATTGGCTACTAACCCCCCAGACCTAAACACGCCCTTAAATTTAGTATTTAAGGGCTACCCTGAACCCTAGAAAATTAGATTCCTGCAACTACAAGAAGAAGGACTGCCCAGCTGAAAACCCCTGCAGCGGAAGACCAGAAGACGACAACTGCCTTGGCTCCAGAAACTCACCGGCCTGTCTCCTGCCTTCCAAAGATCCTGCTCCAGCGACGCCTTCCAAAGGGACTAGCGACCTCGACATCCTCTGAGGACTGCCCCTGCTTCGAAAAGACAAGAAACTCCCGAGGACAGCGGACCTGCTCCAAGAAAAGCTGCAACTTTGTTTCCAGCAGCTTTAAAGAACCCTGCAAGCTCCCCGCAAGAAGCGTGAGACTTGCAACACTGCACCCGGCGACCCCGACTCGGCTGGTGGAGATCCGACGCCTCAGGAGGGACCCCAGGACTACTCTGATACTGTGAGTACCAAAACCTGTCCCCCCTGAGCCCCCACAGCGCCGCCTGCAGAGGGAATCCCGAGGCTTCCCCTGACCGCGACTCTTTGAACCTAAAGTCCCGACGCCTGGGAGAGACCCTGCACCCGCAGCCCCCAGGACCTGAAGGACCGGACTTTCACTGGAGAAGTGACCCCCAGGAGTCCCTCTCCCTTGCCCAAGTGGAGGTTTCCCCGAGGAATCCCCCCCCTTGCCTGCCTGCAGCGCTGAAGAGATCCCGAGATCTCTCATAGACTAACATTGCGAACCCGACGCTTGTTTCTACACTGCACCCGGCCGCCCCCGCGCCGCTGAGGGTGAAATTTCTGTGTGGACTTGTGTCCCCCCCGGTGCCCTACAAAACCCCCCTGGTCTGCCCTCCGAAGACGCGGGTACTTACCTGCAAGCAGACCGGAACCGGGGCACCCCCTTCTCTCCATTCTAGCCTATGTGTTTTGGGCACCACTTTGAACTCTGCACCTGACCGGCCCTGAGCTGCTGGTGTGGTGACTTTGGGGTTGCTCTGAACCCCCAACGGTGGGCTACCTTGGACCAAGAACTGAACCCTGTAAGTGTCTTACTTACCTGGTAAAACTAACAAAAACTTACCTCCCCCAGGAACTGTGAAAATTGCACTAAGTGTCCACTTTTAAAACAGCTATTTGTCAATAACTTGTAAAGTATACATGCAATTTTTATGATTTGAAGTTCCTAAAGTACTTACCTGCAATACCTTTCGAATGAGATATTACATGTAGAATTTGAACCTGTGGTTCTTAAAATAAACTAAGAAAAGATATTTTTCTATATAAAAACCTATTGGCTGGATTTGTCTCTGAGTGTGTGTACCTCATTTATTGTCTATGTGTATGTACAACAAATGCTTAACACTACTCCTTGGATAAGCCTACTGCTCGACCACACTACCACAAAATAGAGCATTAGTATTATCTCTTTTTACCACTATCTTACCTCTAAGGGGAACCCTTGGACTCTGTGCATGCTATTCCTTACTTTGAAATAGCACATACAGAGCCAACTTCCTACATTTGGTATCAAACTTCTCAGCACAATAAATGTACACTGATGCCAGTGTACATTTGATTGTAAAATACACCACAGAGGGCACCTTAGAGGTGCCCCCTGAAACTTAACCGACTATCTGTGTAGGCTGACTAGTTTTAGCAGCCTGCCACAAACCGAGACATGTTGCTGGCCCCATGGGGAGAGTGCCTTTGTCACTCTGAGGCCAGTAACAAAGCCTGCACTGGGTGGAGATGCTAACACCTCTCCCAGGCAGGAATTGTCACACCTGGCGGTGAGCCTCAAAGGCTCACCTCCTTTGTGCCAACCCAGCAGGACACTCCAGCTAGTGGAGTTGCCCGCCCCCTCCGGCCAGGCCCCACTTTTGGCGGCAAGGCCGGAGAAAATAATGAGAAAAACAAGGAGGAGTCACTGGCCAGTCAGGACAGCCCCTAAGGTGTCCTGAGCTGAGGTGACTGACTTTTAGAAATCCTCCATCTTGCAGATGGAGGATTCCCCCAATAGGGTTAGGATTGTGACCCCCCTCCCCTTGGGAGGAGGCACAAAGAGGGTGTACCCACCCTCAGGGCTAGTAGCCATTGGCTACTAACCCCCCAGACCTAAACACGCCCTTAAATTTAGTATTTAAGGGCTACCCTGAACCCTAGAAAATTAGATTCCTGCAACTACAAGAAGAAGGACTGCCCAGCTGAAAACCCCTGCAGCGGAAGACCAGAAGACGACAACTGCCTTGGCTCCAGAAACTCACCGGCCTGTCTCCTGCCTTCCAAAGATCCTGCTCCAGCGACGCCTTCCAAAGGGACTAGCGACCTCGACATCCTCTGAGGACTGCCCCTGCTTCGAAAAGACAAGAAACTCCCGAGGACAGCGGACCTGCTCCAAGAAAAGCTGCAACTTTGTTTCCAGCAGCTTTAAAGAACCCTGCAAGCTCCCCGCAAGAAGCGTGAGACTTGCAACACTGCACCCGGCGACCCCGACTCGGCTGGTGGAGATCCGACGCCTCAGGAGGGACCCCAGGACTACTCTGATACTGTGAGTACCAAAACCTGTCCCCCCTGAGCCCCCACAGCGCCGCCTGCAGAGGGAATCCCGAGGCTTCCCCTGACCGCGACTCTTTGAACCTAAAGTCCCGACGCCTGGGAGAGACCCTGCACCCGCAGCCCCCAGGACCTGCCGGGTGCAGTGTTGCAAGTCTCACGCTTCTTGCGGGGAGCTTGCAGGGTTCTTTAAAGCTGCTGGAAACAAAGTTGCAGCTTTTCTTGGAGCAGGTCCGCTGTCCTCGGGAGTTTCTTGTCTTTTCGAAGCAGGGGCAGTCCTCAGAGGATGTCGAGGTCGCTGGTCCCTTTGGAAGGCGTCGCTGGAGCAGGATCTTTGGAAGGCAGGAGACAGGCCGGTGAGTTTCTGGAGCCAAGGCAGTTGTCGTCTTCTGGTCTTCCGCTGCAGGGGTTTTCAGCTAGCCAGTCCTTCTTCTTGTAGTTGCAGGAATCTAATTTTCTAGGGTTCAGGGTAGCCCTTAAATACTAAATTTAAGGGCGTGTTTAGGTCTGGGGGGTTAGTAGCCAATGGCTACTAGCCCTGAGGGTGGGTACACCCTCTTTGTGCCTCCTCCCAAGGGGAGGGGGTCACAATCCTAACCCTATTGGGGGAATCCTCCATCTGCAAGATGGAGGATTTCTAAAAGTTAGAGTCACCTCAGCTCAGGACACCTTAGGGGCTGTCCTGACTGGCCAGTGACTCCTCCTTGTTATTCTCATTATTTTCTCCGGCCTTGCCGCCAAAAGTGGGGCCTGGCCGGAGGGGGCGGGCAACTCCACTAGCTGGAGTGTCCTGCTGGGTTGGCACAAAGGAGGTGAGCCTTTGAGGCTCACCGCCAGGTGTGACAATTCCTGCCTGGGAGAGGTGTTAGCATCTCCACCCAGTGCAGGCTTTGTTACTGGCCTCAGAGTGACAAAGGCACTCTCCCCATGGGGCCAGCAACATGTCTCGGTTTGTGGCAGGCTGCTAAAACTAGTCAGCCTACACAGATAGTCGGTTAAGTTTCAGGGGGCACCTCTAAGGTGCCCTCTGTGGTGTATTTTACAATAAAATGTACACTGGCATCAGTGTGCATTTATTGTGCTGAGAAGTTTGATACCAAACTTCCCAGTTTTCAGTGTAGCCATTATGGTGCTGTGGAGTTCGTTTGACAGACTCCCAGACCATATACTCTTATGGCTACCCTGCACTTACAATGTCTAAGGTTTTGTTTAGACACTGTAGGGGTACCATGCTCATGCACTGGTACCCTCACCTATGGTATAGTGCACCCTGCCTTAGGGCTGTAAGGCCTGCTAGAGGGGTGTCTTACCTATACTGCATAGGCAGTGAGAGGCTGGCATGGCACCCTGAGGGGAGTGCCATGTCGACTTACTCGTTTTGTCCTCACTAGCACACACAAGCTGGCAAGCAGTGTGTCTGTGCTGAGTGAGAGGTCTCCAGGGTGGCATAAGACATGCTGCAGCCCTTAGAGACCTTCCTTGGCATCAGGGCCCTTGGTACTAGAAGTACCAGTTACAAGGGACTTATCTGGATGCCAGGGTCTGCCAATTGTGGATACAAAAGTACAGGTTAGGGAAAGAACACTGGTGCTGGGGCCTGGTTAGCAGGCCTCAGCACACTTTCAATTGTAAACATAGCATCAGCAAAGGCAAAAAGTCAGGGGGCAACCATGCCAAGGAGGCATTTCCTTACACTCATTAAATGGCAAGAGAGGCTCAGCTGCAGCAGAGGCCGGATGCAATACTTCTGTCAGCAAATTCTGCTTTGCCTCTGCCACCGGCAAAGGCAGGTCCAAAAAGCTCGCTGCCTTCCTCACCACAGCATGAAAGGAAGCAGCCTCCTCCGTATATTCCCCTGGAGATGAAAGGTCCCACTCAGGGGAAGTGTCCAGCCCACTGGCTGTATCCAGACCATGCAGTCCGTCTCCAGAGTCCTCAATCTCTCCCTCCTCTAGGACTCGCTGGTACTCTTACTCTTCTAAAAGACGGAGAGCACGCCTCCTCGAATGAAGTCTCTCCTCGATACGCGGAGTCGACATGGCCTCCGCCGACGTCGAAGAACGGCGCCGATCTCCAGAAGCATCTGACGCCGCGTCCGGCGCCACAGGCAGCTTCGGCGCCGAGGCAGGAGCCGGAGGACGAGGTCTTGGAGCCGATGGACCAACCGAAGTCACAGGGCAAAATCCTGACTTCGACGGAGGGGCAACCTCCGGGGCCGAAACATCCGAAGCCACCGGAGCGGCCACCGACGCCGGCACCGGCGCCGAGCCCACATTCCCAAAAGGGAGAAAGGGCATAAAGGGTGCCGGCCGAAGAGGCGCAGGATCACCCAACGAAAAGGCCAAGGGCCCCGAAGGACCAGCCGGAGCAGCTCCTGGAGCCATCTGCTGAAAGATGGTATACATCGCATTAAGAAACGCGGTACTATCGGCTCCAGGAGTGGGAAAAGCCGGATACTGGGGTGCCTGGATCGAGGGCGACCCCGACGCCGGCCTCGACGTCTGCGACGCCGGAGAAAACACAAGAGGCTGCACCACCTCAATCACTGACGCCTGACCAGGCGAAGTCGGTGACGCCGGAGAGGGCAACGGCGTCGATGGATGCGGCGTGACCGTGGGGCTGACCTCCCAAGTCCTCCGACGCCGAGCCGAAGGTGACCTCGAACGAGACTCCTTGCTGGAGTGACGTCGTGAGTCTCTACGGCGCCGGGAGTCTCGATGACGCCGGTGAGACCTTGGCGAAGAAGACTTCTTATGATGTTTCTCCTTCTTTGACTTTGCCATGAATAACTTGGCCTCACGCTCTTTGAGGGCCTTCGGATTCATGTGTTGACATGAATCGCAAGTCGAGACGTTGTGGTCGGAGCTCAAACACCATAGACAGTCGGAGTGAGGATCTGTAACTGACATCTTGCCCCCACACTCTCGACAGGGCTTGAAACCCGACTTCCTCTGAGACATTGTTACCGCAGAGAAGACTACGCAGCAGACAATACACTGTAACCACGAAGGTAACAGTAGCTCCCTCGAAGATAACCGTTTCGAATGCACGGAAAAAAGGGAACTGTCATCGGCACGTCGGCGAGGACCTCTTATTGCCTGTATGACGTCAGACGGCGTCGCGTGGGCTAGAGTGACGTCCTCGTCGACGTGCAGAGACTAGTAAGAAGATTTCCGTCGAATGCTGGCGCCATGGGAGTATTCATCAGGTGAGGAATCCACAGGTAGTTGTATCCATCAGAATACTAAATTTAAGGGCGTGTTTAGGTCTGGGGGGGTTAGTAGCCAATGGCTACTAGCCCTGAGGGTGTGTACACCCTCTTTGTGCCTCCTCCCAAGGGGAGGGGGTCACATCCCTAATCCTATTGGGGGAATCCTCCATCTGCAAGATGGAGGATTTCTAAAAGTTAGAGTCACCTCAGCTCAGGACACCTTAGGGGCTGTCCTGACTGGCCAGTGACGACTCCTTGTTATTCTCATTATTTTCTCCGGCCTTGCCGCCAAAAGTGGGGGCCGGGCCGGAGGGGGCGGGCAACTCCACTAGCTGGAGTGTCCTGCGGGGCTGTGACAAAGGGGTGAGCCTTTGAGGCTCACCGCCAGGTGTTACAGCTCCTGCCTGGGGGAGGTGTTGGCATCTCCACCCAGTGCAGGCTTTGTTACTGGCCTCAGAGTGACAAAGGCACTCTCCCCATGGGGCCAGCAACATGTCTCTAGTGTGGCAGGCTGCTGGAACCAGTCAGCCTACACAGATAGTCGGTTAAGTTTCAGGGGGCACCTCTAAGGTGCCCTCTGTGGTGTATTTTACAATAAAATGTACACTGGCATCAGTGTGCATTTATTGTGCTGAGAAGTTTGATACCAAACTTCCCAGTTTTCAGTGTAGCCATTATGGTGCTGTGGAGTTCGTGTAAAACAGACTCCCAGACCACATACTCTTATGGCTACCCTGCACTTACAATGTCTAAGGTTTTGCTTAGACACTGTAGGGGCACAGTGCTCATGCACTGGTACCCTCACCTATGGTATAGTGCACCCTGCCTTAGGGCTGTAAGGCCTGCTAGAGGGGTGTCTTACCTATACTGCATAGGCAGTGAGAGGCTGGCATGGCACCCTGAGGGGAGTGCCATGTCGACTTACTCATTTTGTTCTCACTAGCACACACAAGCTGGTAAGCAGTGTGTCTGTGCTGAGTGAGGGGTCTCTTAGGGTGGCATAAGACATGCTGCAGCCCTTAGAGACCTTCCCTGGCATCAGGGCCCTTGGTACCAGAGGTATCAGTTACAAGGGACTTATCTGGATGCCAGGGTGTGCCAATTGTGGAATCAAAAGTACAGGTTAGGGAAAGAACACTGGTGCTGGGGCCTGGTTAGCAGGCCTCAGCACACTTTCAATTCAAAACATAGCATCAGCAAAGGCAAAATGTCAGGGGGTAACCATGCCAAGGAGGCATTTCCTTACAATCACCACCCCAGGTGTGGTGCTCAGAGCTATCACCTATCAGGAGGGGGCTTGGACGTCACCTGCCTAGCCACTCAGGTGCTCCATGCCAACCTTAGAAACAAGATGGCAGAACACAGGGAACCTCTGGAGGAGCTCTGGGCACCACCACTGGGGTGGTGACGGGCAGGGAAGTGGTTACTCCCTTTCTATTGTCCAGTTTCATGTCAGAAGAGGAACTGGGGGTCCTTGAAACGGTGTGGACTGGTTTACAAAAAAGTTAAAAAATAGATTCAAAAGATGACTGGGGGTAGCTCTCACCAGATGTAAGTCACCCCTACAGCAGGCCTTCCAGCCCTAAAGCAGGGTGCATTATATTGCATGTGAGGGAATAACTGCACAAGCAGATCTGCCCCTGCTATGTCTTAGTCGATTCTTAGACATAGTGAGGGAACAAGGAAGCCATTTTAAGATTATGTGCTGGACAATGGTCATTACGACTTACCCAGCTACATGATGGCTTCACTGAGACTAGGAAAGTTTGGTATCAAACATTGTAAGGAAATGCCTCCTTGGCATGGTTACCCCCTGACTTTTTGCCTTTGCTGATGCTAAGTTTTGATTTGAAAGTGTGCGGAGGCCTGCTAATCAGGCCCCAGCACCAGTGTTCTTTCCCTAACCTGTACTTTTGATTCCACAATTGGCACACCCTGGCATCCAGGTAAGTCCCTTGTAACTGGTACCCCTTGTACCAAGGGCCACGATGCCAGGGAAGGTCTCTAAGGGCTGCAGCATATCTTATGCCACCCTGGGGACCCCTCACTCAGCACAGACACACTGCTTGCCAGCTTGTGTGTGCTAGTGGGGATAAAAAGACTAAGTCGACATGGCATTCCCCTCAGGGTGCCATGCCAACCTCACACTGCCTACAGGTATAGATAAGTCACCCCTCTAGCAGGCCTTACAGCCCTAAGGCAGGGTGCACTATACCATAGGTGAGGGCATAGGTGCATGAGCACTATGCCCCTACAGTGTCTAAGCAAAACCTTAGACATTGTAAGTGCAGGGTAGCCATAAGAGTATATGGTCTGGGAGTCTGTCATGCACGAACTCCTCAGCACCATAATGGCTACACTGAAAACTGTGAATTTTGGTATCGAACTTCTCAGCACAATAAATGCACACTGATGCCAGTGTACATTTTATTGTAACATACACCCCAGAGGGCACCTTAGAGGCGTCCCCTGAAACCTTAACCGACTACCCGTGTAGGCTGACTGGTTTTAGCAGCCTGCCACACTCCAGACATGTTGCTGGACACATGGGGAGAGTGCCTTTGTCACTTTGCGGCTAGTAACAAAGCCTGTACTGGGTGGAGATGCTTCTCACCTCCCCCCAGCAGGAACTGTAACACCTGGCGGTGAGCCTCAAAGGCTCACCCCCTTTGTTACAGCACCCCAGGGCATTCCAGCTAGTGGAGTTGCCCACCCCCTCCGGCCACAGCCCCACTTTTGGCGGCAAGGCCAGAGGAGATAATGAGAAAAACAAGGAGGAGTCACTGGCCAGTCAGGACAGCCCCTAAGGCATCCTGAGCTGAGGTGACTGACTTTTAGAAATTGTCCATCTTGCAGATGGAGGATTCCCCCAATAGGGATAGGAATGTGCCCCCCTCCCCTCCGGGAGGAGGCACAAAGAGGGTGTAGCCACCCTCAGGGCTAGTAGCCATTGGCTACTAACCCCCCAGACTTAAACACACCCCTAAATTCTGTATTTAGGGGCTCCCCAGAACCTAGGAACTCAGATTCCTGCAACCTAAGAAGAAGAGGACTGCTGAGCTGAAAAACCCTGCAGAGAAGACGGAGACACCAACTGCTTTGGCCCCAGCTCTACCGGCCTGTCTCCCCACTTCTAAAGACACTGCTCCAGCAACGCGTTCCCAGGGTCCAGCAACCTCTGAAGCCTCAGAGGACTACCCTGCATCTAGAAGGACCAAGAACTCCAGAGGACAGCGGCTCTGTTCACCAAAGACTGCAACTTTGCAACAAAGAAGCAACTTTGAAACAACACGCGTTTCCCGCCGGAAGCGTGAGACTTGGCACTCTGCACCCAACGCCCCCGGCTCAACTTGTGGAGAACAATCACTTCAGGGAGGACTCCCCAGCGACTGCGAGACCGTAAGTAGCAAGAGTTGACCCCCCTGAGCCCCCACAGCGACACCTGCAGAGGGAATCCCGAGCCTCCCCCTGACCACGACTGCCTGCTTCAAAGACCCAACACCTGGTAAAGGCACTGCATCCGCAGCCCCCAGGACCTGAAGGATCCGACCTCCAGTGGAGGAGGGACCCCCAGGTGGCCCTCTCCCTTGCCCAGGTGGTGGCTACCGCGAGGAGCCCCCCCCCTTCCCTGCATCGCTGAAGAGACCCCTTGGTCTCTCATTGAAACCTATTGCAAACCCGATGCTTGTTTGCACACTGCACCCGGCCGCCCCCGTTCCGCTGAGGGTGTACTTTCTGTGCTGACTTGTGTCCCCCCCCCCCGGTGCCCTACAAAACCCCCCTGGTCTGCCCTCCGAAGACGCGGGTACTTACCTGCAGGCAGACTGGAACCGGGGAACCCCCTTCTCCATTGAAGCCTATGTTTTTTGGGCACCACTTTGACCTCTGCACCTGACCGGCCCTGAGCTGCTGGTGTGGTAACTTTGGGGTTGCTCTGAACCCCCAACGGTGGGCAACCTTGGACCCAAACTTGAACCCCGTAGGTGGTTTACTTACCTGCAAAACTAACAAACACTTACCTCCCCCAGGAACTGTTGAAAATTGCACTGTCTCTAGTTTTAAAATAGCTATATGTCATTTATGTGAAAACTGTGTATGCTATTTTGCTAATTCAAAGTTCCTAAAGTTCCTAAGTGAAGTACCTTTCATTTAAAGCATTACTTGTAAATCTTGAACCTGTGGTTCTTAAAATAAACTAAGAAAATATATTTTTCTATACAAAAAAAACCTATTGGCCTGGAATTGTCTCAGAGTGTTTGTTTCTCATTTTATGCCTGTGTGTGTACAACAAATGCTTAACACTACCCTCTGATAAGCCTACTGCTCGACCACACTACCACAAAATAGAGCATTAGAATTATCTTTTTGCCACTATCTTACCTCTAAGGGGAACCCTTGGACTCTGTGCATACTATTCAAAACGCCTCGGCCCGCCTCATCCTCGACGTACCCCGCAACAGCCACATCTCCGCACACCTGAGACACCTGCATTGGCTCCCAGTCAGCAAAAGGATCACCTTCCGACTTCTCACCCACGCACACAAAGTCCTCCACGACAAGGGACCGGAATACCTCAACAGACGCCTCAACTTCTACGTCCCCACCCGCCCCCTCCGCTCCTCTGGCCTCGCACTCGCCCCCGACGCTCCACGGCGGGTGGGAGATCTTTCTCCTTCCTGGCGGCCAAGACCTGGAACTCCCTCCCCACCAGCCTCAGGACCACCCAGGACCACTCCGCTTTCCGGAGACTCCTAAAGACCTGGCTGTTCGAGCAGCGATAACCACCCCCTTTGTCCCTAGCACCTTGAGACCCGCACGGGTGAGTAGCGCGCTTTATAAACGCTAATGATTTGATTTGACTATTCCTTACTTTGAAAAAGTGCATACAGAGCCAACTTCCTACAAACATCTCATATTAATAGGCCATCACTGATGCCAATGATGGACTTATTAATACATGCACTCAAAGGGCACCTTAGAGTTGCTCCCCGAAACTCTACCAACTACCCATTGTAGTGGATCCTATTTAGTTTTAATGGGAATCAGGAATTTAGCCTAGCCTTTGGCTTGCAGGCCTGTGCCCCCTGTCACCTCATTACTTTTAACCTACCTAGCTTGCTATGTTTTAGCACATTTATTTAATTATTTCTCCCGCGATGGATGCTATGTTTATAGTTAAGAAGATGTTTCAGTTTCGCATTATCAGTGCCACTCTGTAAAGGAGTCACTATTGGCATCAAAGATAGAGATATATAGGTATTCACATCATGTACTTTCCCAGTTCTGCGGGATGGAGGTTCTTCTCATGGACATGCTACTGGAAGATTAGGTTTAACAAACCTAGCTCTCTTTAGATTGGAGATTAGGTTCATCATGTTAAGGCATTAGGCCCTATTTCACATCTATTTTATATTACATGTTATTGCAAGATGGTGGGAGTCTTTGTTTTCATGACTCCTGTAAGGAAATGCCTCCTTGGCATGGTTGCCCCCTGACTTTTTGCCTTTGCTGGTGCTATGTTTACAATTGAAAGTGTGCTGAGGCCTGCTAACCAGGCCCCAGCACCAGTGTTCTTTCCCTAACCTGTACTTTTGTATCCACAATTGGCAGACCCTGGCATCCAGAAAAGTCCCTTGTAACTGGTACTTCTAGTACCAAGGGCCCTGATGCCAAGGAAGGTCTCTAAGGGCTGCAGCATGTCTCATGCCACCCTGGAGACCTCTTACTCAGCACAGACACACTGCTTGCCAGCTTGTGTGTGCTAGTGAGAACAAAACGAGTAAGTCGACATGGCACTCCCCTCAGGGTGCCATGCCAGCCTCTCACTGCCTATGCAAGTATAGGTCAGTCACCCCTCTAGCAGGCCTTACAGCCCTAAGGCAGGGTGCACTATACCATAGGTGAGGGTACCAGTGCATGAGCATGGTACCCCTACAGTGTCTAAACCAAACCTTAGACATTGTAAGTGCAGGGTAGCCATAAGAGTATATGGTCTGGGAGTTTGTCAAACACGAACTCCACAGCACCATAATGGCTACACTGAAAACTGGGAAGTTTGGTATCAAACTTCTCAGCACAATAAATGCACACTGATGCCAGTGTACATTTTATTGCAAAATACACCCCAGAGGGCACCTTAGAGGTGCCCCCTGAAACTTAACCGACTGTCTGTGTAGGCTGACTAGTTCCAGCAGCCTGCCACACTAGAGACATGTTGCTGGCCCCATGGGGAGAGTGCCTTTGTCACTCTGAGGCCAGTAACAAAGCCTGCACTGGGTGGAGATGCTAACACCTCCCCCAGGCAGGAGCTGTAACACCTGGCGGTGAGCCTCAAAGGCTCACCCCTTTGTCACAGCCCAGCAGGGCACTCCAGCTTAGTGGAGTTGCCCGCCCCCTCCGGCCACGGCCCCCACTTTTGGCGGCAAGGCTGGAGGGAACAAAGAAAGCAACAAGGAGGAGTCACTGGCCAGTCAGGACAGCCCCTAAGGTGTCCTGAGCTGAAGTGACTCTAACTTTTAGAAATCCTCCATCTTGCAGATGGAGGATTCCCCCAATAGGGTTAGGATTGTGACCCCCTCCCCTTGGGAGGAGGCACAAAGAGGGTGTACCCACCCTCAGGGCTAGTAGCCATTGGCTACTAACCCCCCAGACCTAAACACGCCCTTAAATTTAGTATTTAAGGGCTACCCTGAACCCTAGAAAATTAGATTCCTGCAACAACAAGAAGAAGGACTGCCCAGCTGAAAACCCCTGCAGAGGAAGACCAGAAGACAACAACTGCCTTGGCTCCAGAAACTCACCGGCCTGTCTCCTGCCTTCCAAAGAACTCTGCTCCAGCGACGCCTTCCAAAGGGACCAGCGACCTCTGAATCCTCTGAGGACTGCCCTGCTTCGACGACAAGAAACTCCCGAGGACAGCGGACCTGCTCCAAAAAGACTGCAACTTTGTTTCAAGAATCAGCTTTAAAGAACCCTGCAACCCCCCGCAAGAAGCGTGAGACTTGCAACACTGCACCCGGCGACCCCATCTCGGCTGGTGGAGAACCAACACCTCAGGGAGGACCCCCGGACTACTCTACGACTGTGAGTACCAAAACCTGTCCCCCCTGAGCCCCCACAGCGCCGCCTGCAGAGGGAATCCCGAGGCTTCCCCTGACCGCGACTCTCTGAAACCTAAGTCCTGACGCCTGGAAAAGACCCTGCACCCGCAGCCCCCAGGACCTGAAGGACCGGACTTTCACTGGAGAAGTGACCCCCAGGAGTCCCTCTCCCTTGCCCAAGTGGAGGTTTCCCCGAGGAAGCCCCCCCTTGCCTGCCTGCAGCGCTGAAGAGATCCCTTGATCTCTCATTGACTAACATTGCGAACCCGACGCTTGTTCTAACACTGCACCCGGCCGCCCCCGCGCCGCTGAGGGTGAAATTTCTGTGTGGGCTTGTGTCCCCCCCCCGGTGCCCTACAAAACCCCCCTGGTCTGCCCTCCGAAGACGCGGGTACTTACCTGCAAGCAGACCGGAACCGGGGCACCCCCTTCTCTCCATTATAGCCTATGCGTTTTGGGCACCACTTTGAACTCTGCACCTGACCGGCCCTGAGCTGCTGGTGTGGTAACTTTGGGGTTGCTCTGAACCCCCAACGGTGGGCTACCTTGGACCAAGAACTGAACCCTGTAAGTGTCCTACTTACCTGGTAAAACTAACAAAAACTTACCTCCCCAAGAAACTGTGAAAATTGCACTAAGTGTCCACTTTTGAAATAGCTATTTGTGAATAACTTGAAAAGTATACATGCAATTGAAATGATTCAAAGTTCCTAATGTACTTACCTGCAATACCTTTCAAACAAGATATTACATGTTAAATTTGAACCTGTGGTTCTTAAAATAAACTAAGAAAATATATTTTTCTATAACAAAACCTATTGGCTGGATTTGTCTCTGAGTGTGTGTACCTCATTTATTGTCTATGTGTATGTACAACAAATGCTTAACACTACTCCTTGGATAAGCCTACTGCTCGACCACACTACCACAAAATAGAGCATTAGTATTATCTATTTTTACCACTATTTTACCTCTAAGGGGAACCCTTGGACTCTGTGCATGCTATTCCTTACTTTGAAATAGCACATACAGAGCCAACTTCCTACAACTCCCGTTTTTACCATTTTGTTTCTTGCATTGTTCATTATCCTGATCATTGCAGCCCATGCAGTTTACAGTAAATTGCAGTCTTGTTAATAAAACCTGTTAAAAACTTTACTGCTTCTCATTCATTGTAAATTGCAATTTGAGAGGCATCGACAAAATTCATATAGGAAGTAATCATCCAAATATGTTGCTACAATGGGATCTTTATTCTCTTCCATATAACAGGCGACAGCCAACGCATTTCGTTCACCACCTGAACGGATTTATTAACCCAGCAACAGGGTGTTGCTGTTCCATCACTACATAGACTGAGGTTCTGGCCTATATCAACACTAGAACTTCCAAGTGAGACACCTATGAGGATGTGGAAGCAGGCTTCCTTCAATGTGTAGACATGAATCGCCTTGCTGCAACAGCTGGATGACTATGTATACAATAGTCATATGTGTAAGTGTAAAGAAATGGCTCCCTGTTGCAGTTACCCCCCACTTTTTGCCTGATACTGATGCTGACTTGTCTGAGAAGTGTGCTGGGACCCTGCTAACCAGGCCCCAGCACCAGTGTTCTTTCACCTAAAATGTGCTTTTGATTCCACAATTGGCACACCCTGGCATCCAGGTAAGTCCCTTGTAACTGGTACCCCTGGTACCAAGGGCCCTGATACCAGGGAAGGTCTCTAAGGACTGCAGCATATCTTATGCCACCCTGGGGACCCCTCACTCAGCACAGACACACTGCTTGCCAACTTGTGTGTGCTGATGGGAACAAAACGAGTAAGTCGACATGGCACTCCCCTCAGGGTGCCATGCCAACCTCACACTGCCTATGCAGTATAGATAAGTTACCCCTCTAGTAGGCCTTACAGCCCTAAGGCAGGGTGCACTATACCATAGGTGAGGGCATATGTGCATGAGCACTATGCCCCTACAGTGTCTAAACAAAACCTTAGACATTGTAAGTGCAGGGTAGCCATAAGAGTATATGGGCTGGGAGTCTGTCAAAAACGAACTCCACAGCTCCATAATGGCTACACTGAATACTGGGAGGTTTGGTACCAAACTTCTCAGAATAATAAACCCACACTGATGCCAGTGTTGGATTTATTAAAAAATGCACACAGAGGGCATCTTAGAGATACCCCCTGTATTTTACCCAATTGTTCAGTGCAGGACTGACTGGTCTGTGCCAGCCTGCTGCTGAGAGACGAGTGTCTGACCTCATGCGGTGAGAGCCTTTGTGCTCTGAGGACAGAAACAAAGCCTGCTCTGGGTGGAGGTGCTTCACACCTCCCCCCTGCAGGAACTGTAACACCTAGCAGTGAGCTTCAAAGGCTCAAGCTTCGTGTTACAATGCCCCAGGGCACTCCAGCTAGTAGAGATGCCCGCCCCCTGGACACAGCCCACACTTTTGGCGGCAAGTCCAGGAGAGATAATGAGAAAAACAAGGAGGAGTCACTGGCCAGTCAGGACAGCCCCTAAGGTGTCCTGAGCTGAGGCGACTCTGACTTTTAGAAATCCTCCATCTTGTAGAAGGAGGATTCCCCCAATAGGATTAGGGATGTGACCCCCTCCCCTTGGGAGGAGGCCCAAAGAGGGTGTACCCACCCTCAGGGCTAGTAGCCATTGGCTACTAACCCCCCAGACCTAAACACGCCCTTAAATTTAGTATTTAAGGGCTCCCCTGAACCTAAGAATTTAGATTCCTGCAACTTACCTGAAGAAGAAGGACTGCTGAGCTGAAAAACCCCTGCAGAGGAAGAACAGAAGACACCAACTGCTTTGGCTCCAGACTTACCGGCCTGTCTCCTGCCTTCCAAAGAAACCTGCTCCAGCGACGCTTTCCAAGGGACCAGCGACCTCTGAATCCTCGGAGGACTGCCCAGCTTCAAGAAAGACTAGAAACTCCCGAGGACAGCGGCACTGGTCCAAAAGAACTGCAACTTTGTTACAAGGAGCAGATTTAAAGACCCCTGCAACTCCCCGCAAGAAGCGTGAGACTTGCAACACTGCACCCGGCGACCCAGACTCGACTGGTGAAGAACAACCAACTCAGGGAGGACCCTCCGGCGACTCTACGACTGTGAGAAACCAAAGTTGTCCCCCCTGAGCCCCCACAGCGACGCCTGCAGAGGGAATCCCCAGGCTCCCCCTGACCGCGACTGTCTGAACTCCATTTCCCGACGGCTGGAAAAGACCCTGCACCCGCAGCCCCCAGCCCCCAGCCCCTAAAGAAACAGAACTTCTGTGCAGGAGTGACTCCCAGGAGGCCCTCTCCCTTGCCCAGGTGGTGGCTACCCCGAGGAGCCCCCCCCCTTTCCTGCATCGCTGAAGAGACCCCTTGGTCTCCCATTGAAAACTAAAGGAAACCCGACGCTTGTTTGCACACTGCACCCGGCCGCCCCCGCGCTGCTGAGGGTGTACTTTCTGTGTGGACTTGTGTCCCCCCCGGTGCCCTACAAAACCCCCCTGGTCTGCCCTCCGAAGACGCGGGTACTTACCTGCTGGCAGACAGAAACCGGGGCACCCCCTTCTCTCCATTATAGCCTATGTGTTTTGGGCACCTCTTTGACCTTTGCACCTGACCGGCACTGAGCTGCTGGTGTGGTGACTTTGGGGTTGCTCTGAACCCCCAACGGTGGGCTACCTTGGACCAAAAACTGAAACCTGTAAGTGACTTACTTACCTGTTAAAACTAACATTACTTTACCTCCCCCAGGAACTGTGAAAATTGCACCAAGTGTCCACTTTTAAAACAGCTTATTGTGTTTTATGTGAAAAGTATACATGCTAATGAAATGATTCAAAGTTCCTAAAGTACTTACCTGCAATACCTTTCAAATGAGATATTACATGTAGAATTTGAACCTGTGGTTCTTAAAATAAACTAAGAAAAGATATTTTTCTATAACAAAACCTATTGGCTGGATTTGTCTCCGAGTGTGTGTTCCTCATTTATTGCCTGTGTGTATGTACAACAAATGCTTAACACTACTCCTTGGATAAGCCTACTGCTCGACCACACTACCACAAAATAGAGCATTAGTATTATCTCTTTTTGCCACTATCTTACCTCTAAGGGGAACCCTTGGACTCTGTGCATACTATTCCTTACTTTGAAATAGTGCATACAGAGCCAACTTCCTACAGTAAGGAAATGCCTCCTTGGCATGGTTACCCCCTGACATTTTGCCTTTGCTGATGCTATGTTTTGATTTGAAAGTGTGCGGAGGCCTGCTAACCAGGCCCCAGCACCAGTGTTCTTTCCCTAACCTGTACTTTTGTTTTACACAATTGGCACACCCTGGCATCCAGATAAGTCCCTTGTAAGTGGTACCCCTGGTACCAAGGGCCCTGATGCCAGGGAAGGTCGCTGAGGGCTGCAGCATATCTTATGCCACCCTGGGGATCCCTCACTCAGCACAGACACACTGCTTGCCAGCTTGTGTTTGCTGGAGAGGACAAAACGAGTAAGTCGACATGGCACTCCCCTCAGGGTGCCATGCCAACCTCACACTGCCTATGCAGTATAGATAAGTCACCCCTCTAGCAGGCCTTACAGCCCTAAGGCAGGGTGCACTATACCATAGGTGAGGGCACCAGTGCATGAGCACTGTACCCCTACAGTGTCTAAGCAAAACCTTAGACATTGTAAGTGCAGGGTAGCCATAAGAGTATATGGTCTGGGAGTCTGTCAAACACGAACTCCACAGCACCATAATGGCTACACTGAAAACCGGGAAGTTTGGTATCAAACTTCTCAGCACAATAAATGCACACTGATGCCAGTGTACATTTTATTGTGAAATACACCCCAGAGGGCACCTTAGAGGTGCCCCCTGAAACCTTAACCAACTACCTGTGTAGGCTGACTGGTTTTAGCAGCCTGCCACACTCGAGACATGTTGCTGGCCACATGGGGAGAGTACCTTTGTCACTCTGTGGCTAGTAACAAAGCCTGCACTGGGTGGAGATGCTATCACCTCCCCCTTGCAGGAGCTGTAACACCTGGCGGTGAGCCTCAAAGGCTCACACCCTTTGTTCCAGCGCCACAGGGCATTCCAGCTAGTGGAGTAGCCCACCCCCTCCGGCCACAGCCCCACTTTTGGCGGCAAGGCCGGAGGAGATAATGAGAAAAACAAGGAGGAGTCACTGACCAGTCAGGACAGCCCCTAAGGCAACCTGAGCTGAAGTGACTGACTTTTAGGAATCCTCCATCTTGCAGATGGATGATCCCCCCATAGGGATAGGAATGTGACCCCCTCCCCTTGGGAGGAGGCACAAAGAGGGTGTACCCACCCTCAGGGCTAGTAGCCATTGACTACTAACCCCCCCAGACCTAAACACGCCCTTAAATTTAGTATTTAAGGGCTTCCCTGAACCTAAGAATTTAGATTCCTGCAACTTAAAGAAGAAGAGGACTGCTGAGCTGAAAAACCCTGCAGAGAAGAAGACGACACCAACTGCTTTGGCGCCAGCCCTACCGGCCTGCCTCCCTCCTTCAGAAGAAAACTGCTCCAGCAACGCTTTCCCTGGGACCAGCGACCTCTGAATCCTCAGAGGACTGCCCTGCTTCCAAAAGACCAAGAAACTCCCGAGAACAGCGGCCCTGTTCAACAAAGACTGCAACTTTGTATCCAGAGGAGCAGATTTAAAGACGCCTGCAATCACCGCAAGAAGCGCGAGACTTGCAACACTGCACCCGGCGACCCCGACTCGACTGGTGGAGAAACAACGCTACAGGGAGGACCCTCCGGCGACTCCGAGTCCGTGAGTAACCAAAGTTGTCCCCCCTGAGCCCCCACAGCGACGCCTGCAGAGGGAATCCCGAGGCTCCCCCTGACCGTGACTGCCGGACTCTAAAATCCCGACGGCTGGAAAAGACCCTGCACCCGCAGCCCCCAGCACCTGAAGGATCGGAACTCCAGTGCAGGAGTGACCCCCAGGAGGCCCTCTCCCTTGCCCAGGTGGTGGCTACCCCGAGGAGCCCCCCCCTTGCCTGCATCGCTGAAGAGACCCCTTGGACTCTCATTGAAACCTATTGAAAACCCGACGTGTGTTTGCACACTGCACCCGGCCGCCCCAGTGCCGCCGAGGGTGTACTTTTTGTGCTGACTTGTGTCCCCCCCCAGTGCCCTACAAAACCCCCCTGGTCTGCCCTCCGAAGACGCGGGTACTTACCTGCTGGCAGACTGGAACCGGGGCACCCCCTTCTCCATTGAAGCCTATGTGTTTTGGGCACCACTTTGAACTCTGCACCTGACCGGCCCTGAGCTGCTGGGGTGGTGACTTTGGGGTTGCTCTGAACCCCCAACGGTGGGCTACCTTGGACCCCAATTTGAACCCCGTAGGTGGTTTACTTACCTGCAAGAACTAACATTACTTTACCTCCCCCAGGAATTGTGAAAATTGCACTGTGTCCACTTTTAAAACAGCTAAATGTGTTTTATGTCAAAAGTATATATGCTACTGTAATTATTCAAAGTTCCTAAAGTACTTACATGCAATACCTTTCAAATGAGATATTACATGTAGAATTTGAACCTGTGGTTCTTAAAATAAACTAAGAAAATATATTTTTCTATACAAAAACCTATTGGCCTGGAATTGTCTCTGAGTGTGTGTTCCTCATTTATTGCCTGTATGTATGTACAACAAATGCTTAACTCTACTCCTTTGATAAGCCTACTGCTCGACCACACTACCACAAAATAGAGCATTAGTATTATCTCTTTTTGCCACTATCTTAACTCTAAGGGGAACCCTTGGACTCTGTGCATACTATTCCTTACTTTGAAATAGTGCATACAGAGCCAACTTCCTACATTGGTGGATCAGCAGTGGGGTACAAGACTTTGCATTTGCTGGACTACTCAGCCAATACCTGATCACACGACAAATTCCAAAAATTGTCATTAGAAATTGATTTTTGCAATTTGAACTATTTTTCAAATTTTTAAAAGTCCTGCTAGGGCCTTGTGTTAGTCCCTGTTAGCATTTCCTTTTAGAGTTTAAAAGTTTTGTGAAAGTTTGAATTAGAACCTAGAACTAGTTTTAGATTCTTAAAAAGTATTCCAACTTTTAGAAGCATAATGTCTAGTACAGATGTGAACGTGATGGAACTCGACATCACCCCTTACCTCCATCTTAAGATGAGGGAGCTAAGGTCACTCTGTAAAATAAAGAAAATAAGAATGGGCCGCAGACCTTCCAAACTACAGCTCCAGGAGCTTTTGGCAGAGTTTGAAAAGGCCAACCCCTCTGAGGATGGCAACACAGAGGATGAAGATAGTGACTTGGAAGAAAATTCCCACCTACCAGTCCTAACTAGGGAGAACAGGGCTACACCAGCCCTGTCTCCAAATATAGTAGTCAGAGATGCTGCTTCCCTCACAGGAGGGACCAACATCTCTGAAATCACTGAGGATAACTCCAGTGAAGAGGACATCCAGCTAGCCAGGATGGCCAAAAGATTGGCTTTGGAAAGACAGATCCTAGCCATAGAAAGGGAAAGACAAGAGATGGGCCTAGGACCCATCAATGGTGGCAGCAACATAAATAGGGTCAGTGATTCTCCTGACATGTTGAAAATCCCTAAAGGGATTGTAACTAAATATGAAGATGGTGATGACATCACCAAAGGGTTCACAGCTTTTGAGAGGGCTTGTGTAACCAGAAAAGTGAACAACTCTCACTGGGGTGCTCTCCTTTGGGAAATGTTCACTGGAAAGTGTAGGGATAGACTCCTCACACTCTCTGGAAAAGATGTAGAATCTTATGACCTCATGAAGGGAACCCTGATTGAGGGCTTTGGATTCTCCATGGAGGAGTATAGAATTTGAGTCAGGGGAGCTAAAAAAACCTCGAGCCAGACCTGGGTTGATTTTGTGCACTACTCAGTGAAAACACTGGATGGTTGGATTCAAGGCAGTGGTGTTAATAATTATGATGGGCTGTACAATTTATTTGAAAAAGAACACCTGTTAAGTAATTGTTCAAATGATAAACTGCATCAGCATCTGGTAGACCTAGGACCAATTTCTCCCCAAGAATTGGGAAAGAAGGCGGACCATTGGGTCAAGACTAGGGTGACCAAAAGAAAGGGGTCACAAAGCCACCCCAGGGGAAGAGTGTTGAGACATCCAAAAACAAAAATAGTAAAGAGTCTTCTTCAGGCCCCCAAAAACCTGCACAGGAGGGTGGGCCCAGAGCCTCTTCACAAAACAATTTTGGGTACAAGGGTAAAAACTTTGATCCCACAAAGGCCTGGTGTCGTAGCTGTAATCAGCCTGGACACCAAACTGGAGACAAGGCCTGTCCCAAGAAAACTACCACTTCTAACACCACTCCAGCTAAAACTGGAATGGCCAGTCTCCAAGTGGGATCAACAGTGTGCCCAGAGCAAATCAGGTCTCACACTGAAGCTACATTAGTCTCTGAGGGTGGGGTGGATTTAGCCACACTGGCTGCCTGGCCTCCTAATATGCAAAAATACAGGCAGCAGCTTTTAATTAATGGGACAAGTGTAGAAGGCCTGAGGGATACAGGTGCCAGTGTCACTATGGTGACAGAGAATGAAAATGTCACTTACCCAGTGTACATCTGTTCGTGGCATTAGTCGCTGCAGATTCACATGTGTGGCACAGTCCGCTGCCTGGTGTTGGGCTCGGAGTATTACAAGTTGTTTTTCTTCGAAGAAGTCTTTTTGGTCACGGGACCGAAGGACTCCTCCCTCCTCGGCTCCATTGCGCATGGGCGTCGACTCCATCTTAGATTGTTTTCCCCGCAGAGGGTGAGGATGGAGTTGTTTGGTATAAATAGTGCCCATGCAATGGAGTGAATATGTGTGTACGTTAAGAGTTTCTAATAATTATTTACAAATGTTCAGATGTTTAAGATTTATGATCTACTTCTAAACGGCTACAGGCTTCCCGGGGAGGTGGGAGGGTACATGTGAATCTGCAGCGACTAATGCCACGAACAGATGTACACTGGGTAAGTGACATTTTCAGTTCAATGGCATATGTTGCTGCAGATACACATGTGTGGCATAGACTATAAAGCAGTTACCTCCCCTAAAAGCGGTGGTTTAGCCTGTAGGAGTTGAAGTAGTTTGGAATAATGTTCTTAGTACAGCTTGGCCCACTGTAGCTTGTTGTGCATTTAGTACGTCTACACAGTAGTGTTTAGTAAACGTATGAGGCGTAGACCAGGTTGCAGCCTTACATATTTCGCTCATAGGAATGTTTCCTAGAAAGGCCATTGTAGCACCTTTCTTTCTGGTTGAGTGTGCCTTTGGTGTAATAGGCAATTCTCTTTTGGCTTTAAGATAGCATGTTTGAATGCATCTGACTATCCATCTAGCAATGCCTTGTTTAGAGATTGGATTTCCTATGTGTGGTTTTTGAAAAGCTATGAACAGTTGTTTTGTTTTCCTGATTAGCTTTGTTCTGTCAATGTAATACATTAGTGCTCTTTTGATGTCTAATGTATGTAGTGCCCTTTCAGCCACAGAATTTGGTTGTGGGAAGAACACTGGCAATTCTACTGTTTGATTTAAATGGAATGGTGAGATTACTTTTGGCAGAAATTTTGGATTTGTTCTTAGAACTATTTTATTGTTGTGTATTTGAATAAATGGTTCTTGTATGGTAAATGCCTGTATTTCACTTACTCTTCTGAGGGATGTGATTGCAATGAGAAATGCGACCTTCCAGGTTAGATATTGCATTTCACAGGAATGCATGGGTTCGAAAGGTGGACCCATGAGTCTTGTTAAGACGATGTTAAGATTCCATGAAGGAACTGGTGGTGTTCTTGGTGGTATAATTCTTTTTAGCCCTTCCATGAATGCTTTAATAACTGGTATTCTAAATAGAGACGATGAATGAGTAGTTTGTAGGTAAGCAGATATTGCTGCGAGGTGTATTTTTATAGATGAAAAAGCGAGATTTGCTTTTTGCAAATGTAGTAAGTATCCTACTATGTCTTTAGTAGAGGCATGTAATGGTTGTATTTGATTGGAATGGCAGTAGTAAACAAATCTTTTCCACTTAGATGCATAGCAGTGTCTAGTGGAAGGTTTTCTAGCTTGTTTTATGACCTCCATGCATTCTTGTGTGAGGTCTAAGTGTCCGAATTCTAGGATTTCAGGAGCCAAATTGCCAGATTCAATGATGCTGGGTTTGGATGCCTGATCTGTTGTTTGTGTTGTGTTAACAGATCTGGCCTGTTGGGTAGTTTGACATGCGGTACTAGTGAAAGGTCTAGTAGAGTTGTATACCAAGGTTGTCTTGCCCATGTGGGTGCTATCAGTATGAGTTTGAGTTGGTTTTGACTCAACTTGTTTACTAGATATGGAAGGAGAGGGAGAGGGGGAAAAGCGTACGCAAATATCCCTGACCAACTCATCCATAGAGCATTGTCTTGTGATTCGCGGTGTGGGTACCTGGATGCGAAGTTTTGGCATTTTGAGTTTTCTTTTGTTGCGAACAAATCTATTTGGGGTGTTCCCCAAATTTGAAAGTACTTGTTCAGAACTTGGGGGTGAATTTCCCATTCGTGGACTTGTTGGTGGTCTCGCGAAAGGTTGTCTGCTAGTTGGTTTTGTATTCCTGGAATAAATTGTGCTATTAGGCGAATGTTGTTGTGAATCGCCCACTGCCAAATTTTCTGTGTTAGGAGGCACAATTGTGTTGAGTGTGTTCCTCCTTGTTTGTTTAAATAATACATTGTTGTCATGTTGTCTGTTTTGACAAGAATGTATTTGTGTGTTATTATGGGTTGGAAGGCTCTTAACGCTAGAAATACTGCTAACAGTTCTAGGTAATTGATATGAAATTTTGTTTCGTGTATATCCCATTGTCCTTGAATGCTGTGGTGATTGAGGTGTGCTCCCCAGCCTGTCATGGAAGCATCTGTTGTTATAACGTATTGAGGCACTGGGTCCTGAAATGTCCGCCCTTTGTTTAAATTTTTGCTGTTCCACCATAGAAGCGAGAGGTATGTTTGGCGGTCTACCAACACCAGATTTTGAAGTTGACCCTGTGCCTGTGACCATTGTGATGCTAGACACTGTTGTAAGGGTCGCATGTGTAGTCTTGCGTTTGGGACAATGGCTATGCATGATGACATCATGCCTAGAAGTTTTAGCACAAATTTTGCTTGTATCTTTTGGTTTGGAAACATAGCACTTATTACCTTGTGGAATGCCTGCACTCTTTGTGGACTTGGAGTGGCAATTCCTTTTGATGTGTTGATGGTTGCTCCTAGATATTGTTGTGTTTGACACGGTTCTAGGTGTGATTTTGTATAGTTGATGGAAAACCCCAGTTTGTGAAGGGTTTGTATGACAAATGTGGTGTCGTTTGCGCATTTTTTTACTGTGTTGGTCTTGATTAGCCAATCGTCTAGGTAAGGGAACACATGTATCTGTTGTCTCCTGATGTGTGCTGCTACTACTGCTAGACATTTTGTGAACACTCTTGGTGCGGTTGTTATTCCGAATGGCAACACCTTGAATTGGTAATGTATTCCTTTGAATACGAACCGTAGGTACTTTCTGTGAGAAGGGTGTATTGGTATATGAAAGTACGCATCCTTTAGGTCTAATGTGGTCATGTAATCTTGCTGTTTGAGCAGTGGAATGATGTCTTGTAGTGTGACCATGTGAAAATGGTCCGATATGATGTAGGTATTTAGTGTCCTGAGATCTAATATTGGTCTTTGTAAAGAAATGGCTCCCTGTTGCAGTTACCCCCCACTTTTTGCCTGATACTGATGCTGACTTGACTGAGAAGAGTGCTGGGACCCTGCTAACCAGGCCCCAGCACCAGTGTTCCTTCACCTAAAATGTACCATTGTATCCACAATTGGCACACCCTGGCATTCAGATAAGTCCCTTGTAACTGGTACTTCTAGTACCAAGGGCCCTGATGCCAAGGAAGGTCTCTAAGGGCTGTAGCATGTATTATGCCACCCTAGAGACCCCTCACTCAGCACAGACACACTGCTTACAAGCCTGTGTGTGCTGGTGAGAACAAAATGAGTAAGTCGACATGGCACTCCCCTCAGGGTGCCATGCCAGCCTCTCACTGCCTATGCAGTATAGGTAAGACACCCCTCTAGCAGGCCTTACAGCCCTAAGGCAGGGTGCACTATACCATAGGTGAGGGTACCAGTGCATGAGCACTGTGCCCCTACAGTGTCTAAGCAAAACCTTAGACGTAAGTGCAGGGTAGCCATAAGAGTATATGGTCTGGGAGTCTGTCTTACACGAACTCCACAGCACCATAATGGCTACACTGAAAACTGGGAAGTTTGGTATCAAACTTCTCAGCACAATAAATGCACACTGATGCCAGTGTACATTTTATTGTAAAATACACCCCAGAGGGCACCTTAGAGGTGCCCCCTGAAACTTAACCGACTATCTGTGTAGGCTGACTAGTTTTAGCAGCCTGCCACAAACCGAGACATGTTGCTGGCCCCATGGGGAGAGTGCCTTTGTCACTCTGAGGCCAGTAACAAAGCCTGCACTGGGTGGAGATGCTAACACCTCTCCCAGGCAGGAATTGTCACACCTGGCGGTGAGCCTCAAAGGCTCACCTCCTTTGTGCCAACCCAGCAGGACACTCCAGCTAGTGGAGTTGCCCGCCCCCTCCGGCCAGGCCCCACTTTTGGCGGCAAGGCCGGAGAAAATAATGAGAATAACAAGGAGGAGTCACTGGCCAGTCAGGACAGCCCCTAAGGTGTCCTGAGCTGAAGTGACTCTAACTTTTAGAAATCCTCCATCTTGCAGATGGAGGATTCCCCCAATAGGGTTAGGATTGTGACCCCCTCCCCTTGGGAGGAGGCACAAAGAGGGTGTACCCACCCTCAGGGCTAGTAGCCATTGGCTACTAACCCCCCAGACCTAAACACGCCCTTAAATTTAGTATTTAAGGGCTACCCTGAACCCTAGAAAATTAGATTCCTGCAACTACAAGAAGAAGGACTGCCCAGCTGAAAACCCCTGCAGCGGAAGACCAGAAGACGACAACTGCCTTGGCTCCAGAAACTCACCGGCCTGTCTCCTGCCTTCCAAAGATCCTGCTCCAGCGACGCCTTCCAAAGGGACCAGCGACCTCGACATCCTCTGAGGACTGCCCCTGCTTCGAAAAGACAAGAAACTCCCGAGGACAGCGGACCTGCTCCAAGAAAAGCTGCAACTTTGTTTCCAGCAGCTTTAAAGAACCCTGCAAGCTCCCCGCAAGAAGCGTGAGACTTGCCACCCTGCACCCGGCGACCCCGACTCGGCTGGTGGCGATCCAACACCTCAGGAGGGACCCCAGGACTACTCTGATACTGTGAGTACCAAAACCTGTCCCCCCTGAGCCCCCACAGCGCCGCCTGCAGAGGGAATCCCGAGGCTTCCCCTGACCGCGACTCTTTGAACCTAAAGTCCCGACGCCTGGGAGAGACCCTGCACCCGCAGCCCCCAGAACCTGAAGGACCGGACTTTCACTGGAGGAGTGACCCCCAGGAGTCCCTCTCCCTCGCCCAAGTGGAGGTTTCCCCGAGGAATCCCCCCCTTGCCTGCCTGCAGCGCTGAAGAGATCCCGAGATCTCTCATAGACTAACATTGAAAACCCGACGCTTGTTTCTACACTGCACCCGGCCGCCCCCGCGCTGCTGAGGGTGAAATTTCTGTGTGGACTTGTGTCCCCCCCGGTGCCCTACAAAACCCCCCTGGTCTGCCCTCCGAAGACGCGGGTACTTACCTGCAAGCAGACCGGAACCGGGGCACCCCCTTCTCTCCATTCTAGCCTATGTGTTTTGGGCACCACTTTGAACTCTGCACCTGACCGGCCCTGAGCTGCTGGTGTGGTGACTTTGGGGTTGCTCTGAACCCCCAACGGTGGGCTACCTTGGACCAAGAACTGAACCCTGTAAGTGTCCTACTTACCTGGTAAAACTAACAAAAACTTACCTCCCCCAGGAACTGTGAAAATTGCACTGTGTCCACTTTTAAAACAGCTATTTGTCAATAACTTGAAAAGTATACATGCAATTTTGATGATTTGAAGTTCCTAAAGTACTTACCTGCAATACCTTTCGAATGAGATATTACATGTAGAATTTGAACCTGTGGTTCTTAAAATAAACTAAGAAAAGATATTTTTCTATATAAAAACCTATTGGCTGGATTTGTCTCTGAGTGTGTGTACCTCATTTATTGTCTTGTGTATGTACAACAAATGCTTAACACTACTCCTTGGATAAGCCTACTGCTCGACCACACTACCACAAAATAGAGCATTAGTATTATCTCTTTTTACCACTATTTTACCTCTAAGGGGAACCCTTGGACTCTGTGCATGCTATTCCTTACTTTGAAATAGCACATACAGAGCCAACTTCCTACAGTCTTAATGTTTTGTCTTTTTTTGGAATTAGAAAGTACAGGGAGTAAACTCCTGTGTTTTTTTGTTGTACTGGTACTAACTCTATTGCATCCTTTTGCAGTAGTGCTTGAACTTCTAGTTCTAAAAGTTCTAAATGTTGTGGTGACATTTTGCGTGTTTTGGGGGGGATGTTTGGTGGGAAGTTGTGGAATTCTATGCAATAGCCATGTTGTATTATTGCTAATACCCAATTGTCTGTTGTAATCTGTTGCCAAGATTGGTAGAATTGGCTTAGTCTTCCCCCCACTGGTGTTGAGTGAAGGGGTTGCGTGACTTGAAAGTCACTGTTTAGGTGGAGGTGTTTTTGGAGTCTGGAATCTTCCCCTACTCCTTGGGAATTGACCCCCCCGATATCCCCTGAAACCTCCCCTTTGGAAGGAACCCTGATATGGTGTGGTTCTTGTTTGTTGGCTGGTGTCTGTGGGTTGGCCACGAAACCCCCCTCTAAATGGAGTTTTTCTGAAAGAGCCTCTGCTCTGCGGGGAGTAGAGTGCGCCCATGGCTTTGGCCGTGTCTGTGTCCTTTTTAAGTTTTTCAATGGCTGTATCCACTTCAGAGCCAAAAAGTTGTTTCTCGTTGAAGGGCATATTAAGGACAGCCTGCTGGATTTCAGGTTTGAAGCCTGAAGTGCGTAGCCAAGCCTGTCTCCTTATGGTGACAGCAGTGTTGACTGTTCTTGCTGCAGTATCGGCTGCGTCTAGTGAAGAGCGGATTTGATTGTTTGAGATCGTTTGTCCCTCTTCCACTATTTGCTGCGCCCTTTTTTGGTATTCCTGGGGAAGATGGTCTACGAGAAGTTGCATCTCGTCCCAGTGTGCGCGGTCATATCTGGCCAACAGCGCTTGTGAATTTGCGATGCGCCACTGGTTGGCTGCCTGTGATGCTACTCTTTTCCCTGCCGCATCAAATTTTCTGCTTTCTTTGTCCGGAGGTGGGGCGTCGCCAGATGTATGTGAATTTGCTCTCTTGCGAGCTGCCCCTACTACCACGGAGTCAGGTGGTAACTGCGAAGTAATAAACACTGGGTCTGTGGGTGGTGGTTTGTATTTCTTATCCACCCTTGGGGTGATGGCTCTTGATTTTACTGGCTCTTCAAAAATTTGTTTTGCGTGCCGTAACATCCCTGGTAGCATTGGGAGACATTGGTATTGGCTGTGTGTAGCCGAGAGGGTGTTAAATAAAAAATCATCCTCTATAGGATCGGAATGCAGTTGGACATTGTGGAATTCTGCTGCCCTAGCCACCAGTTGCGAGTATGAGGTACTGTCCTCTGGCGGTGACGGCTTTGTGGGGTATGACTCGGGATCATTGTCCGGCACTGGGGTGTCATACAGGTCCCAAGCGTCTTGATCCTGATCGTCATGACTTATGGTAGTTTGCGCTGGTGAGTGCATTTGTGGCGGTGTTTGTGCCGGCGATGCCTGTGGTGGAGAGGGCGGAGGCGTGACTTTTTTAACCACTTTGGCTTGTGGTTGTGCGTCATCCTTTGGAAGTCCGATCCTTCTTTTCCTCATGATTGGGGGAAGGGTTGATATCTTTCCTGTGTCTTGCTGGATGTACAGTCTCTTTTGTGTGTAGTCCGATTCTACACTTTGGAGCTCTTGTCCAAATCTGTGCATTTGGCCACTTATTCCTTGTTCCTCCGAGTAGGATGAAGGTGTGGTATTTTTCGGCGCCGAGAGAGAATCTTTTTTCGGTTTCGGCACCGACAGAACTTTTGTTCCTTTCGGCATGGATTCTCGGTGCCAATGTTTTTCGGTGCCGGTATCTTGTTTTTGTCTCTCGGAGCCGCTTTCTCGGCTCCGAGGTTGCTCCATGGCGGTCCCTCGACCGGAGTCGGGTGTCTTCGCTATGGGTGTGCCCTTTTTCGGCGCCTTCGACGGGTCGCCTGTTTTATGGGTCGAGCCATGGCCTGTTGGCAGTGGCGTCCCCTGGGCTTTCGGTTTGTCGATGGATTTACTTTTCGACGTCTTACTCACAGTTTGTTGCTGTTGTTCGACGTCAGAGTCTCCGGATTCTGATTCCGGAACCGAGAATGTTTCCTCTTCCTCGTCGAAACGTTGTTTTGTCGACGTGGACGCCATTTGTTGACGCCTGGCTCTTCGGTCCCGGAGTGTTTTTCTGGACCGGAAGGCTCGACAGGCTTCACAGGTATCCTCCTTGTGCTCGGGGGACAAGCACAAGTTACAGACCAAGTGCTGATCTGTATAAGGATACTTACTGTGACATTTTGGGCAGAAACGAAACGGGATCAGTTCCATCGGCTTCGATGTCGCACGCGGTCGGGCCGACCAGGCCCCGATGGGGGAATCGAAACTACCCCAAAGTCTTCCGATGATCGGTGTCGATGTACCTAACTATTCCGATACCGAACGGAACAATACCGACGCTTTCTTCCGAGATTCTGACTAACTTTCCGAACCGAAACACGGAGCGAAAAGGAATACGTCCGAACCCGACAGCGGAAAAAATCAATCTAAGATGGAGTCGACGCCCATGCGCAATGGAGCCGAGGAGGGAGGAGTCCTTCGGTCCCGTGACCAAAAAGACTTCTTCGAAGAAAAACAACTTGTAATACTCCGAGCCCAACACCAGGCAGCGGACTGTGCCACACATGTGTATCTGCAGCAACATATGCCATCGAACACTAGTTTCCCCTGGTCAATACCTGGCTGGGCAAACTTATCCAGTCACCAACGCTGACAATCAGACTAAAGTACATCCCATGGCTATGGTAACTTTAGAGTGGGGAGGGGTCAATGGCCTGAAACAGGTGGTGGTCTCCTCAAATATCCCAGTAGACTGTTTGCTTGGAAATGACCTGGAGTCCTCAGCATGGGCTGAGGTAGAACTGAAAACCCATGCAGCCATGCTGGGTATCCCTGAACTGGTGTGTGTCAAGACAAGGGCACAGTGCAAGGCTCAGGGTGAAAAAGTAGAGCTGGAGTCTGGAAAAAGGGCCCAGCCTACCAAGAGAAAAGGAAAGCCAGCTGGGAAACCAGCTGCAACACAACAACAAAAAGAGAACCTCTCTTCTCAGGAAGAAGTTCTGCCCTCTGAGGTAACTGAGCCTATGGAGTTAGAACCTTATCAGGTTGAGCTCTTAGGCCCAGGGGGACCCTCAAGGGAGCAGTTGTGTAAGGGGCAAGAAACCTGTCCCTCTCTTGAAGGCCTTAGGCAGCAAGCTGCTGAAGAGTCCAATGGCAAGAAAACTGGAACACATAGGGTCTATTGGGAAGATGGGCTCCTGTACACTGAGGCAAGAGATCCCAAACCTGGTGCCACTAGAAGAGTGGTAGTGCCTCAGGCGTTCAGAGAGTTCATACTGACCTTAGCCCATGATATTCCCCTTGCTGGGCATTTGGGACAAACCAAGACGTGGGAGAGACTAGTCAACCACTTCTACTGGCCCAACATGTCCCAGAAAGTTAAGGAGTTTTGTGTCTCCTGTACCACCTGTCAAGCCAGTGGTAAGACAGGTGGACATCCAAAGGCCCCCCTCATTCCACTTCCAGTGGTGGGGGTCCCCTTTGAAAGAGTGGGTGTGGACATAGTGGGTCCACTTGAACCTCCCACAGCCTCAGGAAATATGTACATACTAGTAGTAGTGGATCATTGTAAAGAAATGGCTCCCTGTTGCAGTTACCCCCCACTTTTTGCCTGATACTGATGCTGACTTGACCGAGAAGTGTGCTGGGACCCTGCTAACCAGGCCCCAGCACCAGTGTTCTTTCACCTAAAATGTACCATTGTTTCCACAATTGGCACACCCTGGCACCCAGATAAGTCCCTTGTAACTGGTACCTCTGGTACCAAGGGCCCTGATGCCAGGGAAGGTCTCTAAGGGCTGCAGCATGTATTATGCCACCCTAGAGACCCCTCACCCAGCACAGACACACTGCTTACCAGCTTGTGTGTGCTAGTGAGAACAAAATGAGTAAGTCGACATGGCACTCCCCTCAGGGTGCCATGCCAGCCTCTCACTGCCTATGCAGTATAGGTAAGACACCCCTCTAGCAGGTATTACAGCCCTAAGGCAGGGTGCACTATATCATGGGTGAGGGTACCAGTGCATGAGCACTGTGCCCCTACAGTGTCTAAGCAAAACCTTAGACATTGTAAGTGCAGGGTAGCCATAAGAGTATATGGTCTGGGAGTCTGTTTTACACGAACTCCACAGCACCATAATGGCTACACTGAAAACTGGGACAATAAATGCACACTAATGCCAGTGTACATTTTATTGTAAAGTACACCACAGAGGGCACCTTAGAGGTGCCCCCTGAAACTTAACCGACTATCTGTGTAGGCTGACTGGTTCCAGCAGCCTGCCACACTAGAGACATGTTGCTGGCCCCATGGGGAGAGTGCCTTTGTCACTCTGAGGCCAGTAACAAAGCCTGCACTGGGTGGAGATGCTAACACCTCCCCCAGGCAGGAGCTGTAACACCTGGCGGTGAGCCTCAAAGGCTCACCCCTTTGTCACAGCACCGCAGGACACTCCAACTAGTGGAGTTGCCCGCCCCCTCCGGCCCCGGCCCCCACTTTTGGCGGCAAGGCCGGAGAAAATAATGAGAACAACAAGGAGGAGTCACTGGCCAGTCAGGACAGCCCCTAAGGTGTCCTGAGCTGAGGTGACTAACTTTTAGAAATCCTCCATCTTGCAGATGGAGGATTCCCCCAATAGGATTAGGGATGTGACCCCCTCCCCTTGGGAGGAGGCACAAAGAGGGTGTACCCACCCTCAGGGCTAGTAGCCATTGGCTACTAACCCCCCAGACCTAAACAGGCCCTTAAATTTAGTATTTAAGGGCTTCCCTGAACCTAAAGATTTAGATTCCTGCAACAACAAGAAGAAGGACTGCCTAGCTGAAAACCCCTGCAGAGGAAGACCAGAAGACAACCACTGCCTTGGCTCCAGAAACTCACCAGCCTGTCTCCTGCCTTCCAAAGAACTCTGCTCCAGCGACGCCTTCCAAAGGGACCAGCGACCTCTGAATCCTCTGAGGACTGCCCTGCTTCGACGACAAGAAACTCCCGAGGACAGCGGACCTGCTCCAAAAAGACTGCAACTTTATCCAAAGGAGCAGCGTTAAAGAACCCTGCAATCTCCCCGCAAGAAGCGTGAGACTTGCAACACTGCACCCGGCGACCCCGACTCGGCTGGTGGAGAACCAACACCTCAGGGAGGACCCCCGGACTACTCTACGACTGAGTACCAAAACCTGTCCCCCCTGAGCCCCCACAGCGCCGCCTGCAGAGGGAATCCCGAGGCTTCCCCTGACCGCGACTCTTTGAAACCTAAGTCCCGACGCCTGGAAAAGACCCTGCACCCGCAGCCCCCAGGACCTGAAGGACCGGACTTTCACTGCAGAAGTGACCCCCAGGAGTCCCTCTCCCTTGCCCAAGTGGAGGTTTCCCCGAGGAAGCCCCCCCTTGCCTGCCTGCAGCGCTGAAGAGATCCCTTGATCTCTCATTGACTTCCATTGCGAACCCGACGCTTGTTCTAACACTGCACCCGGCCGCCCCCGCGCCGCTGAGGGTGAAATTTCTGTGTGGGCTTGTGTCCCCCCCGGTGCCCTACAAAACCCCCCTGGTCTGCCCTCCGAAGACGCGGGTACTTACCTGCTGGCAGACTGGAACCGGGGCACCCCCTTCTCTCCATTGAAGCCTATGCGTTTTGGGCACCACTTCGAACTCTGCACCTGACCGGCCCTGAGCTGCTGGTGTGGTAACTTTGGGGTTGCTCTGAACCCCCAACGGTGGGCTACCTTGGACCAAGAACTGAACCCTGTAAGTGTCTTACTTACCTGGTAAAACTAACAAAAACTTACCTCCCCCAGGAACTGTGAAAATTGCACTAAGTGTCCACTTTTAAAGTAGCTATTTGTGAATAACTTGAAAAGTATACATGCAATTGAAATGATTCAAAGTTCCTAATGTACTTACCTGCAATACCTTTCAAACAAGATACTACATGTTAAATTTGAACCTGTGGTTCTTAAAATAAACTAAGAAAAGATATTTTTCTATACAAAACCTATTGGCTGGATTTGTCTCTGAGTGTGTGTACCTCATTTATTGTCTATGTGTATGTACAACAAATGCTTAACACTACTCCTTGGATAAGCCTATTGCTCGACCACACTACCACAAAATAGAGCATTAGTATTATCTCTTTTTACCACTATTTTACCTCTAAGGGGAACCCTTGGACTCTGTGCATGCTATTCCTTACTTTGAAATAGCACAAACAGAGCCAACTTCCTACAATCATGCTACTAGGTATCCTGAAGCTATTCCCCTTAGGTCGACTACTGCCCCTGAAGTAGCCAAGGCCCTCATTGGTATCTTTACCAGAGTGGGCTTCCCTAAGGAGGTGGTGTCTGACAGAGGTACCAACTTCATGTCAGCATACCTGAAACACATGTGGAATGAGTGTGGAGTGACTTATAAGTTCACTACACCCTATCATCCACAAACTAATGGCCTTGTTGAGAGATTCAACAAGACATTAAAGGGCATGATCATGGGGCTCCCAGAAAAACTCAAAAGGAGATGGGATGTCCTCTTGCCATGTCTGTTTTTCGCTTACAGAGAGGTGCCTCAGAAGGGAGTAGGGTTCTCACCCTTTGAACTTCTGTTTGGCCACCCTGTAAGGGGACCACTAGCTCTTGTGAAAGAAGGCTGGGAGAGACCTCTTCATGAGCCTAAACAAGACATAGTGGACTATGTACTTGGCCTTCACTCAAGGATGGCAGAGTACATGGAAAAGGCAAGTAAAAACCTTGAGGCCAGGCAACAGCTCCAGAAGTTTTGGTATGACCAAAAGGCTGCACTGGTTGAATTTCAACCAGGGCAGAAAGTCTGGGTTCTGGAGCCTGTGGCTCCCAGGGCACTCCAGGACAGATGGAGTGGCCCTTACCCAGTGCTAGAGAAGAAGAGTCAGGTCACCTACCTGGTGGACCTAGGCACTAGCAGGAAACCCAAGAGGGTGATCCATGTGAACCGCCTCAAGCTCTTGCGTTACAGGGCTGATCTGAATCTGTTGATGGTAACAGATGAGGATCAGGAAGCTGAGAGTGAACCTCTCCCTGATCTTCTCTCATCAAACCCTAAAGATGGCTCAGTTGATGGAGTGATCTATTCAGACACCCTCTCTGACCAACAGCAATCTGATTGTAGGAAGGTCCTGCAACAGTTTGCTGAGCTCTTTTCCCTAACCCCTGGTCAGACACACCTGTGTACCCATGATGTAGACACAGGAGACAGCATGCCTGTCAAGAACAAAATCTTTAGACAGTCTGACCAAGTTAAGGAAAGCATCAAGGTGGAAGTCCACAAGATGCTGGAATTGGGAGTAATTGAGCGCTCTGACAGCCCCTGGGCTAGCCCAGTGGTCTTAGTCCCCAAACCTCACACCAAAGATGGAAAGAGAGAGATGAGGTTTTGTGTGGACTACAGAGGACTCAATTTTGTCACCAAGACAGATGCCCATCTCATTTCTAGAGCTGATGAACTGATAGACAAATTAGGTGCTGCCAAATTCTTAAGTACCTTTGACTTAACGGCAGGGTACTGGCAAAAAAAAATTTCACCTGGAGCAAAAGAAAAGACAGCATTCTCCACACCTGATGGGCATTAATGAGTTTACTGTTATGCCCTTTGGTTTAAAGAATGCCCCTGCCACCTTCCAAAGGTTGGTGAATCAAGTCCTTGCTGGTTTGGAGTCCTTTAGTGCAGCTTATCTTGATGATATTGCTGTCTTTAGCTCCAGCTGGCAGGATCACCTGGTCCACCTGAAGAAGGTTTTGAAGGCTCTGCAATCAGCAGGCCTTTCTATCAAGGCATCCAAATGTAGGTGGAGGCCAAGTTCAGCCACTCCAGCCCAAGATCCAGACTATTCTGGACTGGGCAGCTCTAAAAACCCAGACTCAAGTCAGGGCATTCCTTGGCTTGACTGGGTACTATAGGAGGTTTGTGAAGGGATATGGATCCATAGTGACAGCCCTCACAGAACTCACCTCCAAGAAAATGCCTAAGAAAGTAAACTGGACTGTAGAATGCCAACAGGCCTTTGACACCCTGAAACAAGCAATGTGCACAGCACCAGTTCTAAAAGCTCCAGATTACTCCAAGCAGTTCATTGTGCAGACAGGTGCCTCTGAACATGGGATAGGGGCAGTTTTGTCCCAAACAAATGATGATGGCCTTGACCAGTCTGTTGCTTTCATTAGCAGGAGGTTACTCCCCAGGGAGCAGCGTTGGAGTGCCATTGAGAGGGAGGCCTTTGCTGTGGTTTGGTCCCTGAAGAAGCTGAGACCATACCTCTTTGGTACTCACTTTGTAGTTCAAACTGACCACAGACCTCTCAGATGGCTGATGCAAATGAAAGGTGAAAATCCAAAACTGTTGAGGTGGTCCATCTCCCTACAGGGAATGGACTTTATAGTGGAACACAGACCTGGGACTGCCCATGCCAATGCAGATAGCCTTTCAAGGTTCTTCCACTTAGAAAATGAAGACTCTCTTGGGAAAGGTTAGTCTCATCCTCCTTCGTTTGGGGGGGGGGGGGGGGGGGGGGGGGGAGGAAGGTGTGTAAGGAAATGCCTCCTTGGCATGGTTACCCCCTGACTTTTTGCCTTTGCTGATGCTATGTTTTGATTTGAAAGTGTGCTGAGGCCTGCTAACCAGGCCCCAGCACCAGTGTTCTTTCCCTAACCTGTACTTTTGTTTTACACAATTGGCACACCCTGGCATCCAGGTAAGTCCCTTGTAACTGGTACCCCTGGTACCAAGGGCCCTGATGCCAGGGAAGGTCTCTAAGGGCTGCAGCATATCTTATGCCACTCTGGGGATCCCTCACTCAGCACAGACACACTGCTTGCCAGCTTGTGTGTGCTCTGTGAGGACAAAACGAGTAAGTCGACATGGCACTCCCCTCAGGGTGCCATGGCAACCTCACACTGCCTATGCAAGTATAGATAAGTCATCCCTCTAGCAGGCCTTACAGCCCTAAGGCAGGGTGCACTATACCATAGGTGAGGGCACCAGTGCATGAGCACTGTGCCCCTACAGTGTCTAAGCAAAACCTTAGACATTGTAAGTGCAGCGTAGCCATAAGAGTATATGGTCTGGGAGTCTGTTTTACACGAACTCCACAGCACCATAATGGCTACACTGAAAACTGGGAAGTTTGGTATCAAACTTCTCAGCACAATAAATGCACACTGATGCCAGTGTACATTTTATTGTGAAATACACTCCAGAGGGCACCTTAGAGGTGCCCCCTGAAACCTTAACCAACTACTGGGTAGGCTGACTGGTTTTAGCAGCCTGCCACACTCGAGACATGTTGCTGGCCACATGGGGAGAGTGCCTTTGTCACTCTGTGGCTAGTAACAAAGCCTGCACTGGGTGGAGATGCTTATCACCTCCCCCTTGCAGGAGCTGTAACACCTGGCGTTGAGCCTCAAAGGCTCACCCCCCTTGTTCCAGCGCCACAGGACATTCCAGCTAGTGGAGTTGCCCGCCACCTCCGGCCACGTCCCCACTTTTGGCGGCAAGGCCGGAGGAGATAATGAGAAAAACAAGGAGGAGTCACTGGCCAGTCAGGACAGCCCCTAAGGCAACCTGAGCTGAAATGACTGACTTTTAGGAATCCTCCATCTTGCAGATGGAGGATCCCCCCAATAGGGATAGGAATGTGAACCCCTCCCCTTGGGAGGAGGCACAAAGAGGGTGTACCCACCCTCAGGGCTAGTAGCCATTGGCTACTAACCCCCCAGACCTAAACACGCCCTTAAATTTAGTATTTAAGGGCTTCCCTGAACCTAAGAATTTAGATTCCTGCAACTTAAAGAAGAAGAGGACTGCTGAGCTGAAAAACCCTGCAGAGAAGAAGAAGAAGACACCAACTGCTTTGGCCCCAGCCCTACCGGCCTGTCTCCCTCCTTCAGAAGAAAACTGCTCCAGTGACGCTTTCCCTGGGACCAGCGACCTCTGAATCCTCAGAGGACTGCCCTGCTTCCAAAAGACCAAGAAACTCCCGAGAACAGCGGCCCTGTTCAACAAAGACTGCAACTTTGTATCCAGAGGAGCAGATTTAAAGACGCCTGCAATCACCGCAAGAAGCGTGAGACTTGCAACACTGCACCCAGCGACCCCGACTCGACTGGTGGAGAAACAACGCTACAGGGAGGACCCCCAGGCGACTGCAAGACTGAGTAACCAAAGTTGTCCCCCCTGAGCCCCCACAGCGACGCCTGCAGAGGGAATCCCGAGGCTCCCCCTGACCGCGACTGCCGGACTCTAAAATCCCGACGGCTGGAAAAGACCCTGCACCCGCAGCCCCCAGCACCTGAAGGATCGGAACTCCAGTGCAGGAGTGACCCCCAGGAGGCCCTCTCCCTTGCCCAGGTGGTGGCTACCCCGAGGAGCCCCCCCTCCCCCCCCGCATCGCTGAAGAGACCCCTTGGTCTCTCATTGAAACCTATTGAAAACCCGACGCGTGTTTGCACACTGCACCCGGCCGCCCCAGTGCCGCTGAGGGTGTACTTTTTGTGCTGACTTGTGTCCCCTCGGTGCCCTACAAAACCCCCGTGGTCTGCCCTCCGCAGACGCGGGTACTTACTTGCTGGCAGATTGGAACCGGGGCACCCCCTTCTCCATTGAAGCCTATGTGTTTTGGGCACCACTTTGAACTCTGCACCTGACCGGCCCTGAGCTGCTGGTGTGGTGACTTTGGGGTTGCTCTGAACCCCCAACGGTGGGCTACCTTGGACCCAAATTTGAACCCCGTAGGTGGTTTACTTACCTGCAAGAACTAACATTACTTTACCTCCCACAGGAACTGTGAAAATTGCACTGTGTCCACTTTTAAAGTAGCTATATGTGTGTTATGTAAAAAGTATATATGCTATTGTGATTATTCAAAGTTCTTAAAGTACGTACCTGCAATACCTTTCAAATGAGATATTACATGTAGAATTTGAACCTGTGGTTCTTAAAATAAACTAAGAAAATATATTTTTCTATACAAAAACCTATTGGCCTGGAATTGTCTGAGTGTGTTCCTCATTTATTGCCTGTGTGTATGTACAACAAATGCTTAACACTACTCCTTTGATAAGCCTACTGCTCGACCACACTACCACAAAATAGAGCATTAGTATTAGCTCTTTTTGCCACTATCTTACCTCTAAGGGGAACCCTTGGACTCTGTGCATACTATTCCAGGCCAATAGGTTTTTATATAGAAAAATATATTTTCTTAGTTTATTTTAAGAACCACAGGTTCAAGGTTTACAAACAATACTTTAAATGAAAGGTACTTCACTTAGGAACAACTACAATATGGAAGTGTTTGAATATGTTTTATCTGTTGAGGGGGCTCAAGTCTGGTATGAATGTTAGAGACCCATCTTTTTTGGGATCAGAAAGTATAGATAGTGCACCCCATGGTCGTGATGTTGTGGTGGTTAATGAGACGAGCTAACAACCCTCACGAAAACCACACAATAGGGACCTTCATGGAAGTGAAGTGATACCTCCCTCCTGCAGGAAGCCACGCAGGTGTTAGCCAAAAAGGCAAGCTTAAAAGGAGAAGCTGCCTTTGAAGAGTAACTGGTTAACACTTGGGAAAGGGACTACTCAGTGGTTTAGGCAGACAGAGTGTCACTTGGGATGGGAGAGGAGAAACCAGTTGTCAAACCATTTTTACCAGGAGTGTGTAGCTCCTTGGTAGCCATACCTCTGGGAGTGGGCTAGAGAGCTCAGAGCATCAAGAGAGGGTTTTTTTGCCATGTCGGGAGTGGGCAGGATAGTGCATCATGGGATAGCCAGATGCCACATGTAAGGAAATGCCTCCTTGGCATGTGTACCCCCTGACTTTTTGCCTTTGCTGATGCTATGTTTTGAATTGAAAGTGTGCTGAGGCCTGCTAACCAGGCCACAGCACCAGTGTTCTTTCCCTAACCTGTACTTTTGTATCCACAATTGGCACACCCTGGCATCCAGGTAAGTCCCTTGTAACTGGTACCTCTGGTACCAAGGGCCCTGATGCCAGGGAAGGTCTCTAGGGGCTGCAGCATGTCTTATGCCACCCTGGAGACCCCTCACTCAGCACAGACACACTGCTTACCAGCTTGTGTGTGCTAGTGAGAACAAAATGAGTAAGTCGACATGGCACTCCCCTCAGGGTGCCATGCCAGCCTCTCACTGCCTATGCAAGTATAGATAAGTCACCCCTCTAGCAGGCCTTACAGCCCTAAGGCAGGGTGCACTATACCATAGGTGAGGGCACCAGTGCATGAGCACTGTGCCCCTACAGTGTCTAAACTAAACCTTAGACATTGTAAGTGCAGGGTAGCCATAAGAGTATATGGTCTGGGAGTCTGTCAAACACGAACTCCACAGCACCATAATGGCTACACTGAAAACTGGGAAGTTTGGTATCAAACTTCTCAGCACAATAAATGCACACTGATGCCAGTGTACATTTTATTGTGAAATACACCCCAGAGGGCACCTTAGAGGTGCCCCCTGAAACCTTAACCGACTATCTGTGTAGGCTGACTGGTTCCAGCAGCCTGCCACACTAGAGACATGTTGCTGGCCCCATGGGGAGAGTGCCTTTGTCACTCTGGAGGCCAGTAACAAAGCCTGCACTGGGTGGAGATGCTAACACCTCCCCCAGGCAGGAGCTGTAACACCTGGCGGTGAGCCTCAAAGGCTCACCCCTTTGTTCCAGCACCGCAGGACACTCCAGCTAGTGGAGTTGCCCGCCCCCTCTGGCCACGGCCCCCACTTTTGGCGGCAAGGCCAGGAGAAAATAATGAGAAAAACAAGGAGGAGTCACTGGCCAGTCAGGACAGCCCCTAAGGTGTCCTGAGCTGAAGTGACTAACTTTTAGAAATCCTCCATCTTGCAGATGGAGGATTCCCCCAATAGGATTAGGGATGTGACCCCCTCCCCTTGGGAGGGGGCACAAAGAGGGTGTACCCACCCTCAGGGCTAGTAGCCATTGGCTACTAACCCCCCAGACCTAAACACGCCCTTAAATTTAATATTTAAGGGCTTCCCTGAACCTAAGAATTTAGATTCCTGAAACTACAAGAAGAGGACTGCTGAGCTGAAAACCCCTGCAGAAGAAGAAAGAAGACACCAACTGCTTTGGCCCCAGTCCTACCAGCCTGTCTCCTGCCTTCCAAAGAATCCTGCTCCAGCGACGCTTTCCCAAGGACCAGCGACCTCTGAATCCTTAGAGGACTGCCCTGCTTCAAGAAAGACAAGAAACTCCTGAGGACAGCGGCACTGCTCCAAAAGAACTGCAACTTTGTTTCAAAGGAGCAGATTTAAAGACCCCTGCAACTCCCCGCAAGAAGCGTGAGACTTGCAACACTGCACCCGGCGACCCCGACTCGACTGGTGGAGAACCAACGCCTCAGGGAGGACCCTCCGGCGACTCCAAGACCGTGAGTAACCAAAGTTGGCCCCCCTGAGCCCCCACAGCGACGCCTGCAGAGGTAATCCCGAGGCTCCCCCTGACCGCGACTGCCTGAACTCTAATTTCCCGACGGCTGGAAAAGACCCTGCACCCGCAGCCCCCAGCCCCTGAAGGATCGGAACTTCTGTGCAGGAGTGACCCCCAGGAGGCCCTCTCCCTTGCCCAGGTGGTGGCTACCCCGAGAAGCCCCCCCCCCCCCTTGCCTGCCTGTACCGCTGAAGAGACCCCTTGGTCTCCCATTGAAATCAACAGAAAACCTGACGCTTGTTTACACACTGCACCCGGCCGCCCCCGCGCTGCTGAGGGTGTACTTTTTGTGTGGACTTGTGTCCCCCCCTGGTGCCCTACAAAACACCCCTGGTCTGCCCTCCGAAGACGCGGGTACTTACCTGCTGGCAGACTGGAACCGGGGCACCCCCTTATCTCCATTGAAGCCTATGTGTTTTGGGCACCTCTTTGACCTCTGCACCTGACCGGCCCTGAGCTGCTGGTGTGGTAACTTTGGGGTTGCGCTGAACCCCCAACGGTGGGCTAGCTTGGACCCAAAACTGAGACCTGTAAGTGACTTACTTACCTGTTAAAAATAACAATACTTTACCTCCCCCAGGAACTGTGAAAATTGCACTGTGTCCACTTTTAAAACAGCTATTTGTGTTTTATGTATAAAGTATAAATGCTAATGTAATGATTCAAAGTTCCTAAAGTACTTACCTGCAATACCTTTCAAATGAGATATTACATGTAGAATTTGAACCTGTGGTTCTTAAAATAAACTAAGAAAATATATTTTTCTATAACAAAACCTATTGGTTGGATTTGTCTCCGAGTGTGTGTTCCTCATTTATTGCCTGTGTGTATGTACAACAAATGCTTAACACTACTACTTGGATAAGACTACTGCTCGACCACACTACCATAAAATAGAGCATTAGTATTATCTCTTTTTGCCACTATCTTACCTCTAAGGGGAACCCTTGGACTCTGAGCATGCTATTCCTTACTTTGAAATAGCACATACAGAGCCAACTTTCTACACCACACTTCCCAGGAAGTGGTCATCAAGAGGAAGGGAACACCTGCTAGCCCACTAGCTACCCACCACATCCTAATCTGAGGGCATTTTCTGAAGATAAATAAGGCACTAAAATCTAATGTCCTTCTTAAGAGTCTGAGAAGGACAGACCTGCTGCACCGAGGGACCAGCAAAGAGGCTGCACTGACAAGGACTTTACCTGCTGCAAAGCAAAAAGGGGTGGAGGGAGACTGTGCCTGCAGAGTCCTGCTCAAGGAGAAGCTAAGCTGTCTCCAGAGCCCAGTCAAGCCAAGAGCACTCCAACGAGCAGCTGACTGTCCTCCTGTTCGCAGCACAGAGACCTAACAGCTGAAGAAGCCTGTTGGAGCAAGTTCGTGGGCCGAAGTCTTCAAGCCGCTACCAGCGCTGCTGTGTAGCACAGAGGACCAAGGCTCTAGAGTTTGATGAGCCCAGGAATGCTGTCAGAGAGCTGCTAAGACTCTCAGAAAGCAAGTTACCGGCTCAGGAAGGATGGGCTTGTGACCGTGACTGTACTATGTTCCATGAAGTGCTCCCTGGTCTGGCAGTCAAGCCTGTCACCAGGACTCGCTCATCATCTTCATGGACTCAGGAATCCTTGCGGGAAAACCTTGATCGACTGTGTTGCATCCACAGCATCATTCATCACTTGCTTCAGGACACTTCATAGTAATCCATTGCAACACAGATGAAGTGTTGAACTGCTGCTTCTATGAAGATAACTGTTCTTCAGGGCCTTGCTGGTCGTCCGGACTGGCTCCCTGCAGAGTTGGTCACCCCAAGTACTTGTAATGGACCACTTTGACACTTACTTAAGTTTTCGTTGAAAGTTTGTGTCAAATTTGTTCGCGGTTTAGTGAAATTAAATTAATTTATTAATGCTTGTAAAATCTTTATGTCCGGAACCCTCCAGTGAATCTTTTCCATTCTAGTGTCTAAAATCTTATTAAAATAAATTCTAATCCATACATTGGCGTCAGGTTTGAGTGTTTTAGCAATTTTTTCTTCAATGGTTTTGGTGGTGCTTAAATGCACCAAGGTCCCCTGCGTAAGCCTTGCTGCTCAGTGCCACAGCAACCTAGGGTTTAGCGGAGGGTTTTACAGATGAAATGTACTGGATCTAAACGGGGCAATACGTGTATTACATGGTGAGATCGCACAACCACACCATGTAATAATACACCTTATTTCCTCACAGACCTTCGTGGCTTTCTTCCCCCCTGAGTTCCTTTCCTTCTCTTCATTCCTCATGCTCTTTTCTGTACATCATTCCTCCTTTTTTTCTTGCCTCTCTTTGTACCTCTGTTCTTTATCTCTATTCCTTTTGTCATTCCTTCTTTCTAATCGTTAAAACTGCATTTTTCATGCCTGCCCATATATGGAAAATGTCACTTACCCAGTGTACATCTGTTCGTGGCATTAGTCGCTGCAGATTCACATGCTGTGCACATCCCGCCATCTGGTGTTGGGCTCGGAGTGTTACAAGTTGTTTTTCTTCGAAGAAGTCTTTTCGAGTCACGAGACCGAGGGACTCCTCCCATTTCGGCTCCATTGCGCATGGGCGTCGACTTCATCTTAGATTGTTTTCCCCCCGCAGAGGGTGAGGTAGGAGTTGTGTATGCTAGTAATAGTGCCCATGCAATGGAGTAATGTACATAATGTAGTTTAAAGTAATATATTTACAAATATACAGATGTTCAAGATCAACTTCTAAACGGCTACAGGCTCCCGGGGAGGCGGGTGGGCGCATGTGAATCTGCAGCGACTAATGCCACGAACAGATGTACACTGGGTAAGTAACATTTTCCTTTCGGTGGCATGTGAAGCTGCAGATACACATGCTGTGCATAGACTAGTAAGCAGTTATCTCCCCAAAACCGGTGGTTCAGCCTCTAGGAGTTGAAGTTGTTTGAAACAATGTTCGTAGTACTGCTTGGCCTACTGTGGCTTGTTGTGCCGTTAGCACATCTACACAGTAGTGTTTGGTAAATGTATGAGGCGTAGACCATGTAGCTGCCTTACATATTTCGGTCATTGGAATATTTCCTAGAAAGGCCATGGTAGCCCCTTTCTTTCTAGTTGAGTGTGCCTTTGGTGTAATAGGCAGATCTCTTTTTGCTTTAAGATAACAGGTTTGAATGCACTTAACTATCCATCTAGCAATGCCTTGTTTAGAAATTGGATTTCCTGTATGAGGTTTTTCAAATTAGTTTTGTTCTGTCAATGTAGTACATTAACGCTCTTTTGATGTCTAATGTATGTAGTGCTCTTTCAGCTACAGAGTCTGGCTGTGGGAAGAACACTGGTAATTCTACTGTTTGATTTAAGTGGAACGGTGATATGACTTTTGGTAAAAATTTAGGATTTGTTCGTAGAACTACTTTATGCTTGTGTATTTGAATAAATGGTCTTGTAAGGTAAATGCTTGAATCTCACTTACTCTTCTTAAAGATGTGATGGCAATTAAAAATGCAACTTTCCATGTTAAGTATTGCATTTCACAAGAGTGCATGGGCTCAAAAGGTGGACCCATGAGTCGTGTTAAGACAATGTTGAGGTTCCATGAAGGAACTGGTGGTGTTCTTGGTGGTATAATTCTCTTTAGACCTTCCATAAATGCTTTTATGACTGGTATCCTAAATAGAGAAGTTGAGTGCGTAATTTGCAGGTAAGCTGAAATTGCTGTAAGATGTATCTTAATGGAAGAAAAAGCTAGCTTTGACTTTTGCAAATGTAGTAAGTATCCTACGATGTCTTTGGCAGATGCGTGTAAGGGTTGAATTTGATTATTATGGCAGTAATAAACAAATATTTTCCACTTATTTGCATAGCAATGTCTAGTGGTAGGTTTCCTAGCTTGTTTTATGACCTCCATACATTCATGTGTAAGGTCTAAGTGTCCGAACTCTAGGACTTCAGGAGCCAGATTGCTGGATTCAGCAATGCTGGATTTGGGTGTCTGATCTGTTGTTTGTGTTGCGTTAACAGATCTGGTATGTTTGGTAGTTTGACATGGGGCACTACTGAAAGGTCTAGTAGTGTTGTGTACCAAGGTTGCCTTGCCCATGTTGGTGCTATTAGTATGAGTTTGAGTTTGTTTTGACTCAACTTGTTTACTAGATATGGAAGGAGTGGGAGAGGGGGAAAAGCGTAAGCAAATATTCCTGACCAACTCATCCATAACGCATTGCCCTGAGACTGATCTTGTGGGTACCTGGATGCGAAGTGTTGGCATTTTGCGTTTTCCTTTGTTGCAAATAGATCTATTTGTGGTGTTCCCCAACTCTGTAAGTAAGTATTCAGTATTTGGGGGTGAATCTCCCATTCGTGGATCTGTAGGTGATCCTGAGAGAGATTGTCTGCTAACTGATTCTGAATTCCTGGAATAAATTGTGCTATTAGGCGAATGTGGTTGTGAATCGCCCAATGCCATATTTTTTGTGCCAGGAGACACAACTGTGTTGAGTGTGTCCCTCCCTGTTTGTTTAGGTAATACATCGTTGTCATGTTGTCTGTTTTGACAAGAATGTGTTTGTGGCTTATTATGGGTTGAAATGCTTTCAGCGCTAGAAATACTGCCAATAGTTCTAAGTGATTTATGTGAAACTGTTTTTGGTGAGTGTCCCATTGTCCTTGGATGCTGTATTGATTGAGGTGTGCTCCCCACCCTATCATGGAGGCATCTGTCGTCATTACATATTGTGGCACTGGGTCTTGGAAAGGCCGCACTTTGTTTAAATTTATACTGTTCCACCATTGAAGCGAGGTGTATGTTTGGCGGTCTACCAACACCAGATCTAGAAGTTGACCCATTGCCTGTGACAACTGTGATGCTAGGCACTGTTGTAAGGGCCACCTGTGCAACCTTGCGTTTGGGACAATGGCTATGCATGAGGACATCATGCCTAGGAGTTTCATTACCATTTTGACTTGTATTTTTTGTTTTGGATACATGGCCTGTATTACATTGTGAAATGCCTGAACCCTTTGTGGACTTGGAGTGGCAATCCCTTTTGCTGTGTTGATTGTCGCCCCTAAGTATTGCTGTGTTTGACACGGTATAAGGTGTGACTGTGTAGTTGATTGAGAAACCTAGTTTGTGGAGGGTTTCTATGACATACTTTGTGTGTTGTGAACATTTTTCTAGCGTGTTGGTTTTGATTAATCAATCGTCTAGGTACGGGAACACAAGTATTTGCTGCCTTCTGATATGTGCAGCTACGACTGCCAGGCACTTTGTAAAAACTCTTGGTGCAGTTGTAATTCCGATTGGCAACACCTTGAATTGGTAATGTATCCCCTGGAATACAAACCTTAAGTACTTTCTGTGTGAAGGATGTATCGGTATATGAAAATATGCATCCTTTAGGTCTAGTGTTGTCATGTAGTCTTGTTGTTTGAGTAGTGGAATAACGTCTTGTAATGTCACCGTGTGAAAGTGATCTGATTTGATGTAGGTATTTAATGTTCGGAGATCTAATATAGGTCTCAGACTCTTGTCTTTTTTAGGTATGAGAAAGTACAGAGAGTAAACCCCTGTTCCTTTCTGGTGTTTTGGTACTAATTCTATTGCTTCTTTTAGTAGCCATGCCTGAACCTCTAGTCCTAGAAGATCTATATGTTGTTTTGACATATTGTGTGTTTTCGGTGGGACGTTTGGAGGGAATTTGAGAAATTCTATGCAATAACCATGCTGGATAATTGCTAGGACCCAAGTGTCTGTTATTTCCTCCCAATGTTTGTAAAAATTGCGTAGTCTCCCCCCCACAGGTGTTATGTGTTGGGGATGTGGGACTTGGAATTCACTGTTTGTTTTGAGGAGTTTTGGGACTTTGGAACTTTCCTCTGTTCTTTTGGAATTGTCCCCCTCTATATTGTCCCCGAAAACTTCCCCGCTGATACTGGCTCTGGGAAGTGGGTCTTGTCTGTGAGGTTGTGGGTTCCGTGCTTTGTCCTCGAAACCCCCCTCTAAACTGTGTCTTTCGAAATGTGCCTCTGCCCTGAGGGGAGTAGAGTGCGCCCATGGCTTTGGCCGTGTCAGTGTCTTTTTTAAGTTTTTCGATCGCAGTGTCCACCTCCGGCCCAAACAACTGCTGTGTGTTGAATGGCATATTCAGCACAGCTTGCTGTATTTCTGGTTTAAATCCTGATGTAGGCAGCCATGCATGTCTCCTTATTGTTACTGCTGTGTTGACAGTTCTAGCAGCTGTGTCTGCAGCATCCATTGCTGACCGTATCGGATTGTTGGAGATACTCTGTCCTTCTTCTACTACTTGCTGCGCTCTCTTTTGGAACTCTTTGGGCAAATGTTCTATAAAGTGTTGCATTTCGTCCCAATGGGACCTATCGTATCTGGCTAACGAAGCCTGTGAATTGGCAATACGCCACTGGTTTGCTGCCTGTGCCGCCACCCTTTTGCCTGCTGCGTCAAATTTTCTACTTTCTTTATCTGGAGGTGGTGCATCTCCTGAAGTATGGGAGTTCGCTCTTTTGCGCGCAGCCCCTACTACAACTGAGTCCGGTATTAGCTGTTGTGTGATGTACACGGGGTCTGTTGGTGGCGGTTTATATTTTTTCTCCACTCTTGAAGTAATGGCCCTTCCTTTTACAGGCTCTTCAAACACTTGTTTGGAGTGTTTTAGCATTCCGGGTAGCATAGGAAGACTTTGATACTGGCTGTGTGTGGACGACAGTGTGTTAAAAAGAAAGTCGTCTTCAATGGGCTCCGCATGCAGGCTGACATTATGAAATGCTGCTGCTCTCGACACCACCTGTGCGTAGACTGTACTATCCTCTGGTGGCGACGGTCTAGCTGGATAACATTCAGGACTATTATCTGACACTGCTGCATCATAAAGGTCCCATGCGTCAGGGTCATCTTGACTCATTCCTGTATGAGTTGGGGATTGAATCATTGGTGGAGTGGCTACCGGTGATGGTTGCGGAGAGCATTGTGGAGATGGTGGCGGGGTTACTTGTTTAGCCACCTTCGCCTGTGGCTGCTTGTCTTTTTCCTCAAAGGCAAGTTTACGTTTCATTTTAATTGGAGGGAGAGTACTGATCTTCCCTGTTTCTTTTTGGATATGGAGCCTTCTTTGTGTATAGTCTGGCTCTATTGTTTCTAGTTCCTGTCCAAATCTATGTGTCTTCATTTGTGTGGACAGTCCTTGTTCCTCAGTGTAGGAACTTGTTTTCGGTTCCGAGGCCGGATGTTTCGGTATCGAAACCTTTTCGGCTGTTTTTTTCGGTTCCGACGAAACCTTCTTTCCTTTCAGCGTCGTGGTTTCTCGGTGCCGACCCATTTCGGTGCCGCTATCTCAGTGCCGAACCTGCTCGGAGCCACTATCTCGAGCCCAAGATTGCTGTGTGGCGGTATCTCGACCGGAGTCAGATGACTTCGCCCCAGCGTGCCCTTTTTCGGTGCCAATGATCGGTCACCTATTTTTCGGGTTAAGCCATGGCCTGTTGGCGGTGGCGTCCCCTGGGCTTTAATGGTTTTTTCGGGAGTGTTGTGTTTCGACGTCTAACTCACGGTTTTCGGCGGTTCTTCGGGATTGATCTCACCCGAGTCCGATTCATGGATGGAGAATGTTTCTTCATCCTCCTCGAAACGCTCTTGTCCTGTCGGCGCTGACGCCATTTGCAGTCTCCTTACTCTTCGGTCTCTTAGTGTCTTCCTGGACCAAAACGCTCGACAGGCTTCACAAGTATCTTCCTTGTGTTCTGGCGACAAACAAGTTACAGACCAGATGCTGATCTGTATATGGATACTTGCTATGGCATTTTGGGCAGAAGCGGAATGGGGTCCGTTCCATCAGCCTTGAAGAGACACATGGCCGGGCCGACCAGGCCCCGACAGGGGATCGAAAAAACCTTAAAGGGCCACCGGAGCTCTTCAAAAGTCGGTGTCGATCTGTTGTAACTAACCCGATACCGAACGCAAACAATACCGACGATTTTTCCAAGATTCTAACTAACTTTCCGACCCGAAACACGGAGCGAAAAGGAACACGTCCGAACCCGATGGCGGAAAAAAAACAATCTAAGATGGAGTCGACACCCATGCGCAATGGAGCCGAAATGGGAGGAGTCCCTCGGTCTCGTGACTCGAAAAGACTTCTTCGAAGAAAAACAACTTGCAACACTCCGGAGCCCAACGCCAGATGGCGGGATGTGCACAGCATGTGTATCTGCAGCTACACATGCCACCGAACATATATATATATATATATATATATATATATATATATATATATATATATATATATATATATATATATTTATTTAACTTCATTCCTCTATCCTCATCCTTTCCATTGTTCCTTTTCTTTCTCTTCCATATTTTTTTTAATTTCCTCTACCTCTTCTTTTGCGCTTGATTGCTTCTTCTTTCTTCCCTTTCTTCAAGAATACTTCCAAAAGCAACCTCTTAGTTGATTAATGTGTGCTTCAGGAGAACCAATGTGGAAGTAAATGCTCTCATGATGGACACCAATAAACAGTCCCAAAATGCTCAAATAAAGAGTGAAACACAGGTGCCTGTGTAGGTGCGCAAGGGGCATGTTTTCTCTATGCACAGGCCTCCAACTATGCCAATACACCCACTTGGTTGTGCCATACTGTAAAGAAATGGCTCCCTGTTGCAGTTACCCCCCACTTTTTGCCTGATACTGATGCTGACTTGACTGAGAAGTGTGCTGGGACCCTGCTAACCAGGCCCCAGCACCAGTGTTCTTTCACCTAAAATGTACCGTTGTTTCCACAATTGGCACAACCCTGGCACCCAGGTAAGTCCCTTGTAACTGGTACCCCTGGTACAAAGGGCCCTGATGCCAGGGAAGGTCTCTAAGGGCTGCAGCATGTCTTATGCCACCCTAGGGACCCCTCACTCAGCACAGACACACACTGCTTGCCAGCTTGTGTGTGCTGGTGGGGAGAAAATGACTAAGTCGACATGGCACTCCACTCAGGGTGCCATGCCAACCCCCCTCTAGCAGGCCTTACAGCCCTAAGGCAGGGTGCACTATACCACAGGTGAGGGCATAGGTGCATGAGCACTATGCCCCTACAGTGTCTAAGCAAAACCTTAGACATTGTAAGTGCAGGGTAGCCATAAGAGTATATGGGCTGGGAGTCTGTCAAAAACGAACTCCACAGCTCCATAATGGCTACACTGAATACTGGGAAGTTTGGTACCAAACTTCTCAGAATAATAAACCCACACTGATGCCAGTGTTGGATTTATTAGAAAATGCACCCAGAGGGCATTTTAGAGCTGCCCCCTGTATTTTGCCCAATTGTTCAGTGTAGGACTGACTGGTCTGTGCCAGCCTGCTGCTGAGAGACGAGTTTCTGACCCCATGCGGTGAGAGACTTTGTGCTCTCGGAGGACAGAAACAAAGCCTGCTCTGGGTGGAGGTGCTTCACACCTCCCCCCTGCAGGAACTGTAACACCTAGCAGTGAGCTTCAAAGGCTCAAGCTTTGTGTTACAATGCCCCAGGGCACTCCAGCTAGTGGAGATGCCCGCCCCCTGGACACAGCCCCCACTTTTGGCGGCAAGTCCAGGAGAGATAATGAGAAAAATAAGGAGGAGTCAGTGGCCAGTCAGGACATCCCCTAAGGTGTCCTGAGCTGAGGTGACTCTGACGTTTAGAAATCCTCCATCTTGCAGATGGATGATTCCCCCAATAGGGATAGGAATGTGCCCCCCTCCCCTTGGGAGGAGGCACAAAGAGGGTGTACCCACCCTCAGGGCTAGTAGCCATTGGCTACTAACCCCCCAGATCCTAAACACGCCCTTAAAGTTAGTATTTAAGGGCTCCCCAGAACCTAGGAAACCAGATTCCTGCAACCTAAGAAGAAGAGGACTGCTGAGCTGAAAAACCCTGCAGAGAAGACGGAGACACCAACTGCTTTGGCCCCAGCCCTACCGGCCTGTCTCCCCACTTCGAAAAGACACTGCTCCAGCGACGCTTTCCCCAGGACCAGCGGCCTCTGAATCCTCAGAGGACTGCCCTGCTCTAGAAGGACCAAGAAAGTTGTCCCCTGTGAGCCCCCACAGCGACGCCTGCAGAGGGAATCCCAAGGCTCCCCCTGACCGCGACTGCCTGACTCCCAGATCCAGACGCCTGGAAAAGACCCTGCACCCGCAGCCCCCAGGACATGAAGGATCGGAACTCCAGTGCAGGAGTGACCCCCAGGAGGCCCTCTCCCTTGCCCAGGTGGTGGCTACCCCGCGGAGCTCCCCCCTTGCCTGCATCGCTGAAGAGACCCCTTGGTCTCCCATTGATTTCAATTACAAACCCGACTTGTGTTTGCACACTGCACCCGGCCGCCCCCGTGCTGCTGAGGGTGTACTTTCTGTGCTAACTTGTGTCCCCCCCCCCGGTGCCCTACAAAACCCCCCCTGGTCTGCCCTCCGAAGACGCGGGTACTTACCTGCTGGCAGACTGGAACCGGGGCACCCCCTTCTCCATTGAAGCCTCTGCGTTTTGGGCACCACTTTGAACTCTGCACTTGACCGTCCCTGAGCTGCCTGGTGTGGTAACTTTGGGGTTGCTCTGAACCCCCAACAGTGGGCTACCTTGGACCCAAACTTGAACCCCGTAGGTGGTTTACTTACCTGCAATAACTAACAATTACTTACCTCCCCTAGGAACTGTGAAAATTGCACTAAGTGTCTAGTTTTAAAATAGCTATATGTGTTTTATTTGAAAAGTAGATATGCTATTGTGATTATTCAAAGTTCCTAAAGTACTTACCTGCAATACCTTTCATGCAAAGTATTACATGTAGAATTTGAACCTGTGGCTCTTAAAATAAACTAAGAAAATATATTTTTCTATACAAAAACCTATTGGCCTGGAATTGTCTCCGAGTGTGTGTTCCTCATTTATTGCCTGTGTGTATGTACAACAAATGCTTAACACTACTCCTTTGATAAGCCTACTGCTCGACCACAATACCACAAAATAGAGCATTAGTATTATCTCTTTTTGCCACTATCTTACCTCTAAGGGGAACCTTTGGACTCTGTATGCACTATTTCAAAGTAAGGCATAGTATGCACAGAGGCAACTTCCTACACATACTATGCCACATTTAGGGCTGAGGAAGTGGTAACCCAAGTTAAAAGGCTTTTTAATCTTATGAAGATGCCACAACATAAATAGCTACAGACTGCAACACACCTTTTACATACATCCTTTTAACTTCAATTCTACAGCACTGAAGCACATGGTGGGGTATGAGGTGGATGGTGATGGGGTTGTGTGTGGGTAGAGGAGAGGCAGCAGCTTTACTGTTAAGAAAAACAAATGTTAAGACAAATTAATGTTTTAAGGTTGTACTCACCTTGCAACATCATCTGCTTTTGAAACATCTTCCGAAACACTACTAGTAGTGTCATCGTTCTCTTGTGTCGCTGGGGGAGCTTGCTCTTCATTTGAATCTGGAACAATTTCATTTTCTAATCCAAGTGTAGGAGCAACAGCTGCAACTTCAGATTCAACTGGAGGAAAAACTGCTGCTGCTGGGGCAGTGATAGAGGATACAGTGCTCACTGGAGTAGCAGCAGAAACTATAGGAGAAGCAACTGGAACCGCAATTGGGGCAACTGGGACTGCCATTGGTGCAGCAAGCGGAACACCTAAAGGAGCTGCAAGGGGACCTGCCAGAGGAGCAGCCAAAGGTGCAGCAAGCGGAGGTACAAGAGGAGCAACACCAGGAGGAGCAAGGGGAGCAGCTAGTGGAGCAGCTAGTGGAGCAACCAGAGGAGCAACCAGAGGAGCCGATAGAGGAGCAGAAACTGGCACAGGAATAGGCGAAGAAACAGGAGCAGAAACTGGAGCAGACACTGTAGCAGGAACAGGGAGTGGGATATTTGTCATCTCTGGTGCAGACGCTGTAGGAGCAGAAGACACTGGAGCAGAATCCTCCTGTTTACTGTTGAATGAAAATAAACACAAGTAAAATTGTGGAAATGTACTAAATGCGTGTAGTTACATATTTAGTTGGCCGTTCTGTAAGTCTAGATTACATTATCTGAACAGCAGCCATGCTCCAACAAGACTACAAACCTAATGCAGTAAGAATTCAAAATTAACAGATCGCTATCTAACACTGCTACTCCCTATTAACTAAAAAAAAAAAAAAAAAAAAACACAGTAATGCAATTAAAACAATTTCTAATTTTAACATTAGCAATTAATAATTTTTTAAAACCTCTCTCACTGCGGGTACTGCCAACATCGTGTCATCTGTAAGTGGCCACATTTTTTTCTATAGTGTTCAAGAACAAGTTACTCGCCTTTGAAATGTTCTTTCTGTTGAATAACCTAACCACAAATTACTAACTTTAAGAATATCCACAGCTGCATAAATGGATCTAGAGATGTTTGTAGCATGTCTCAAGCTTGCCAAAAGGTTGTTTCATGTGGCTCTGTTGTGACTCTTTAGCATCCCATAACTGAAGGAGCAGAGCCGCATACAAGCATCACTTCTGTGTGCTTACACCAGTTTCTTCCAGGAATCTTAAGATGTTTAGACGTCCGTTCCACAGCACGAGGAGGTGGGAGGACAGTGGGCAAGCTGCGTTTAGATAGACTATCCACAAGAGAGAGTGTTACTGAAAGTAACTAGTTTGTTCTGTCGGACTCTTAACTGAATATTGTTCACCTTGTAAATAGATACCATAGTCTTGGCAGGTAGGCAGTAGTGCTTTCCAAACGTGTGCTCTGATGCCTACACTGCAGCCTGACAAACACACAAGAAAGATACTGCATTCAAAGATTAGGGTGAACTAGCCAAAGAGAGCATTTTCTTTAGAGGGCGTTACTACATTTCAACACTATCCGGAGGGTTAAGCAAAAAGGCATTGTGAGTGACTTTACTCAACAACGTGTGTACAAGCTTTCCGTTGTGGAGAGCCTTGTCTAATGGGAAGCCAGTCTTCATCGTCTAGCAAGAGGTAAACTGACAGGACTGCCCAACCACGACTTGGACCAAGTAGCCACAATGGTCTATGTAAGAACGTCTATAAATGGCAACAGTGCCACAAATGATCTCAGTTAACACGTTTGCCTTGATTTCAACAGCAGGCCGATGTAAATCAAACACTTCTGCCACTTGCACAACTTCTACAAAAGATACACTTTCCTTAGTAGGTGTCAGAGGGGACAAGTCTAGCCCACCGTCTACGGATGTACCCACCCAGTCCATTAGCATTTTGTACAGGCCAAAATCAGTATAAAGAGGGGGTGAGCCTGCTGTCCACCTTATCACAATGGGGAACAGGCTGAATACTCTCACCGCATCAGAGTGTCTCTGATAGAACTGGAATTAGGGCAGAAGCCGAGGATTGGAGTCTGGCTGAGTCTTTGCCTTCTCTAGTCCTCTTGCGCTGGGAGATCACAGAGGACTGTCCTCAGCTCTCAGCAAGTAATTCATGGAATGAAAGGGAAGTCAAACATGCTTGTTTGCAAGAGGATTATCTCCAGCATGACCTCACTGTCCCAGGGAAGAATGCCATGCTCTGGACATGTGAAGGTGGGCAGTTGAGAAGGAGTACTACTGAACAGGTAAAGAGCTGCAGAAACAGGCACACCACGTACCAAGAGGCACCAGTACCTCCCCCCCATCCCTCCAAGCCCTACTAGCATCTCTGGACCTCCAAATTACAAAGTCCCCAGCACCAGAAGTGAAGTGCATAAAGTACATTGTTGCAAACCACCTTCATTGCCAGTCCAGTCTCAGGAAAAATAAGACATTGCACTGGTCTCCTTGGTGTGTCTGTGGTGCTCTCAGAAATCACTCCTGGTATTGGCATCCTCCTCTGGCCTCAGCCTCCTTTGGACTCTTTACAAGATTTATCTTCCTAAGGGCCAGTGGCTTCATGAAAGACTGGTAAGATTAATCAAATCCATCAGACGAGGAGCTGCCAGGCCAGGAGTTGTCAAACCTTCTCACAACAGGCCACTGGGTGTAGGTTTCACTTCCATGAAGACTTCAGGCCTCATCTCAGACTAGATTAGAGTGTGAAATTCAAGGCAAAAGAGGCCATCCCAGCATATCAACTTTAAGTTTGCAGTGAAGCACCTATCCATTCTGTTGCAGCGCCTGCTATCAGATACCAAACAAAACGCTGTGGCGCTCTAAAAGCCAGACAGTCGGCCTAAGGCACCAGTCCACGTGTCTCAACTGGCACAATATGCAGTGGCCCACCAGCAACTCCGGACCCTGGTCCCAGATACAGCAGATGTCAATGATCTTTCTTTATTACAACAGTTTGTTTGGGAGACATGGACACAGCTTCCAGTGAACACAAGTAGTTGCATTCAACCAGAAACTCCCACTGTGTCCTCACACAGATTTTTGAAGCTATGACCATTGAGACCATTAAGCCACCCCAGGATATAATGAAGACATTTTATGCCACAGTGGCCATAACTTCTTCACCTACTTCCTTTACTTGGCCCAATTGCCAACTCATCTTGGAGTTTTATTTTTTACGTTTGTTGCAACACCCACAACCTATTTGAAATGGATCTTCTTAGCTTGATTTTCCAAGAGGGTTTTCCTAATTTCCTTCTCCAACTTGCTGGCTGTCCCTCCTCAATGTTATCCTCCCGCCCTCCTCAGACAGGGAGCAGTCCATAAGTGGCTGATTTTAAGCATTTTTTTAAAAATCTTTCTTCATTCAGGTGCAGTACTCAGTACATCACAAAAGCACCATCTGACATGAGACGCTGCAGATTCACATGCTTTGCACATCCCGCCATCTAGTGTTGGGCTCGGAGTGTTACAAGTTGTTTTTCTTCGAAGAAGTCTTTTCGTGTCACGAGATCGAGGGACTCCTCCCCTTTCGGCTCCATTGCGCATGGGCGTCGACTCCATCTTAGATTGTTTTCCCCGCAGAGGGTGAGGTAGGAGTTGTGTATTATAGTAATAGTGCCCATGCAATGGAGTTGATATGTATGTACATAATGTGGTTTAAAGCGATATATTTACAAATTTACAAATGTTCAAGATCAACTTCAAACGGCTACAGGATCCCGGGGAGCCGGGCGGGCGCATGTGAATCTGCAGCGTCTCATGCCACGAACAGATGTACACTGGGTAAGTGACATTTTCCGTTCAATGGCATGTGTAGCTGCAGATACACATGCTTTGCATAGACTAGTAAGCAGTTATCTCCCCAAAATTGGTGGTTCAGCCTGTAGGAGTTGAAGTTGTTTGAAACAAAGTTCGTAGTACTGCTTGTCTCTTTCAGCTACAGAATCTGGCTCTGGGAAGAACACTGGTAGTTCTACTGTTTGATTCGAGTGGAACAGTGATATGACTTTTGGTAAGAACTTAGGATTTGTTCGTAGAACTACTTTATGCTTGTGTATCTGAATAAAGGGTTCTTGTATGATAATGAAAATGTCACTTACCCAGTGTACATCTGTTCGTGGCATCAGTCGCAGTAGATTCGCATGTTTTGCAATAGCTCGCCATCTGGTGTTGGGCCGGAGTGTTACAAGTTGTTTTTCTTCGAAGAAGTCTTTCGAGTCACGGGACCAAGTGACTCCTCCTTTTGTCTCCATTGCGCATGGGCGTCGACTCCATCTTCGATTGTTTTTCCCCGCAGAGGGTGAGGTAGGAGTTGAATTGTAGTAATAGTGCCCATGCAATGGAGTGACTAAGTATGTACCTATTTAAGGTTGAGATGATACATATACAAATAGTTGAAGGTAACTTCCAAACTGCTACAGGCTCCCGGGGAGGCGGGTGGGCACATGCGAATCTACTGCGACTGATGCCACGAACAGATGTACACTGGGTAAGTGACATTTTCAGTTCGATGGCATCTGTCGCTGTAGATACGCATGTTTTGCATAGACTAGTAAGCAGTTATTTCCCCAAAAGCGGTGGATCAGCCTGTAGGAGTGGAAGTAGTTTGAAATAATGTTCTTAATACGGCTTGACCTACTGTGGCTTGTTGTGCAGATAACACGTCTACACAGTAGTGCTTGGTGAATGTGTGAGGCGTAGACCATGTGGCTGCCTTACATATTTCTTGCATTGGGATGTTTCCTAGAAAGGCCATGGTAGCACCTTTCTTTCTGGTTGAGTGTGCCCTTGGTGTAATGGGCAGCTGTCGTTTAGCTTTAAGGTAGCAGATTTGGATGCATTTAACTATCCATCTGGCTATACCTTGCTTTGATATTGGGTTTCCTGCATGAGGTTTTTGAAATGCAATAAATAGTTGTTTAGTCTTTCTGATGTTCTTTGTTCTGTCAATGTAATACATCAATGCTCTTTTGACATCTAATGTATGTAGTGCCCTTTGAGCTACGGTATCTGGCTGTGGAAAGAACACTGGAAGTTCCACTGTTTGATTTAGATGGAACGGTGAAATAACCTTTGGCAAAAATTTAGGATTGGTCCTTAGGACGACCTTATTCTTGTGTAGTTGTATAAAAGGTTCCTGTATTGTAAACGCCTGAATCTCGCTTACTCTTCTTAGGGAAGTAATGGCGATGAGAAATGCCACCTTCCAGGATAGGAACTGTATTTCGCAGGAGTGCATGGGTTCAAAAGGTGGACCCATAAGTCTAGTTAGGACAACATTTAGGTTCCATGAAGGAACAGGTGGTGTTCTTGGTGGTATAATTCTCCTAAGGCCCTCCATGAATGCTTTAATGACTGGTATCTTATATAGGGAAGTTGAATAGGTAGTCTGCAGGTATGCAGATATTGCTGCAAGGTGTATTTTAATGGAAGAGAAAGCCAGGTTAGATTTTTGTAAGTGAAGCAAGTAACCCACTACATGTTCTGGAGTTGTGTGTAATGGTTGTATTTGATTAATATGGCAGTAGCAGACAAACCTCTTCCATTTACTTGCATAGCAGTGCCTGGTGGATGGCCTTCTGGCTTGCTTTATGACTTCCATACATTCTTGGGTAAGTTGTAAGTGCCCGAATTCTAGGATTTCAGGAGCCAGATTGCTAGATTCAGCGATGCTGGATCTGGGTGTCTGATCTTTTGGTTGTGTTGTGTCAACAGATCTGGCCTGTTGGGCAATTTGATGCAGGGTACTACTGATAGGTCTAGCAGCGTTGTGTACCAGGGTTGCCTTGCCCAAGTTGGTGCTATTAATATGAGTTTGAGTTTGTTTTGACTGAGTTTGTTTACCAGGTAAGGAAGGAGAGGGAGAGGAGGAAAAGCGTAAGCAAATATCCCTGACCAGTTCATCCATAGGGCATTGCCTTGGGACTGTTTGTGTGGGTATCTGGATGCGAAGTTTTGGCATTTTGCGTTCTCCTTTGTCGCAAACAAGTCTATCTGAGGTGTTCCCCAGAGTTTGAAATAAGTGTTCAGAATTTGGGGGTGAATTTCCCATTCGTGGACCTGTTGGTGATCTCGAGAGAGATTGTCTGCGAGTTGATTTTGGATCCCTGGTATAAATTGTGCTATTAGGCGAATTTGGTTGTGAATTGCCCAACGCCAAATCTTTTGTGCTAGCAGGCTTAACTGCGTGGAGTGCGTCCCCCCTTGCTTGTTTAGATAATACATTGTTGTCATGTTGTCTGTTTTGACGAGAATGTATTTGTGAACTATTATTGGTTGGAAAGCTTTTAGTGCTTGAAAAACTGCTAGAAGTTCTAGGTGATTTATATGCAGTTTTGTTTGATGTACGTCCCATTGTCCTTGGATGCTGTGTTGATCGAGGTGTGCTCCCCACCCTGTCATGGAAGCATCTGTTGTCATTACGTATTGTGGCACTGGGTCTTGGAAAGGCCGCCCTTTGTTTAAATTTATGTTGTTCCACCACAGAAGCGAGAGGTAAGTTTGGCGGTCTATTAACACCAGATCTAGAAGATGACCCTGTGCTTGAGACCACTGTGATGCTAGGCACTGTTGTAAGGGCCTCATGTGCAGTCTTGCGTTTGGGACAATGGCTATGCATGAAGACATCATGCCTAGGAGTTGTAATACCATCTTTGCTTGTATCCTTTGTGTTGGATACATGCGTTGTATGATGGTGTTGAAATTTTGAATTCTTTGGGGACTCCTTTTGATGTGTCTATTATGGCTCCTAGGTATTGTCGTACCTTGCGCGGCAGAATGTTTGATTTTGTGAAGTTGACGGTGAACACTAGTTTGAAGAGGGTTTGTATGATATGATTTGTGTGATTTGAGCACTCTATTAACGAATGGGCCTTGATTAGCCAGTCGTCCAGATATGGGAACACATGTATTTGCTGCCTTCTTATGTGTGCAGCGACTACCGCTAGACATTTGGTAAAGAATCTTGGTGCGGTTGTTAATCCGAAAGGCAGTACCTTGAATTGTTAATGTATTCCTTTGAATACAAACCGTAGGTATTTCCTGTGCGATGGGTGTATTGGTATATGGAAATAAGCATCCTTGAGGTCTAAAGTTGCCATGTAGTCGTGTAGTTTTAGCAATGGTAATACTTCTTGTAGTGTGACCATGTGAAAGTGGTCTGATTTGATGAAAGTGTTCACTACTCTGAGGTCTAGGATTGGTCTCAGCGTTTTGTCTTTCTTTGGTATCAGAAAGTACAGTGAGTAAACTCCTGTGTTTATTTGTGTGTTTGGCACTAATTCGATTGCATTCTTTTGCAATAGTGCCTGCACTTCTATCTCCAGGAGATTGGAATGATGTTTTGTCAAATTCTGTGCTTTTGGTGGTATGTTTGGAGGGAATTGTAGAAATTCTATGCAATAACCATGTTGGATAATTGCTAGAACCCAAGTATCTGTAGTGATTTCCTCCCATGCTTTGTAATAATGACTTATTCTTCCCCCCACTGGTGTTGTGTGGAGGGGGTGAGTGACATGTGAGTCACTGTTTAGTAGTAGGGGTTTTGGGGCTTTGAAATCTTCCTCTATTTCTAGGGAATTGCCCTCCTCTATATTGTCCCCGAAAACCTCCTCTATACTGTCCCTGGTAACTGGACGGTGTTGCTTGTGAGGTGCTGGCTTGTGTGCTCTGACCCCGAAACCCCCCTCTAAAGGGTGTTTTACGGAATGTGCTGTAATTCCCTCTGCTCTGCGGGGAGTAGAGTGCGCCCATGGCTTTGGCAGTGTCCGTGTCTTTTTTGAGTTTCTCAATCCCTGTGTCCACTTCTGGACCGAACAGTTCTTTTCCATTAAAAGGCATATTGAGAACTGCTTGCTGAATCTCTGGTTTAAATCCAGACGTTCGGAGCCATGCATGCCTTCTGATAGTTACAGATGTATTAATTGTCCGTGCAGCTGTGTCTGCAGCGTCCATGGAGGAGCGGATCTGGTTGTTGGAAATGGTCTGTCCCTCCTCAACTACTTGTTTTGCCCTATTTTGTAGGTCCTTTGGCAGATGTTCAATGAGATGTTGCATCTCATCCCAATGGGCCCCGTCATAGCGCGCAAGTAGTGCCTGGGAGTTCGCGATGCGCCACTGGTTTGCAGCTTGTGCTGCGACTCTTACCAGCTGCATCGAACTTGCGGCTTTCTTTATCTGGGGGTGGTGCATCTCCAGATGTGTGGGAGTTGGCCCTTTTCCTAGCTGCTCCTACAACGACAGAGTCTGGTGGCAGCTGTGTAGTGATGAAAACCGGGTCTGTAGGAGGCGCCTTATACTTTTTTTCCACCCTTGGTGTGATTGCCCTACTTTTGACCGGCTCCTTAAAGATTTCTTTTGCGTGCCGGAGCATACCAGGGAGCATAGGCAGGCTTTGGTATGAGCTGTGGGTGGAGGAGAGTGTGTTGAATAAAAAATCATCCTCGACCTGTTCTGAGTGGAGGCTTACATTGTGAAATTGTGCTGCTCTAGCCACCACTTGAGAATACGCGGTTGTAAGGAAATGCCTCCTTGGCATGGTTGCCCCCTGACTTTTTGCCTTTGCTGATGCTATGTTTACAATTGAAAGTGTGCTGAGGCCTGCTAACCAGGCCCCAGCACCAGTGTTCTTTCCCTAACCTGTACTTTTGTATCCACAATTGGCAGACCCTGGCATCCAGATAAGTCCCTTGTAACTGGTACTTCTAGTACCAAGGGCCCTGATGCCAAGGAAGGTCTCTAAGGGCTGCAGCATGTATTATGCCACCCTGGAGACCTCTCACTCAGCACAGACACACTGCTTGCCAGCTTGTGTGTGCTAGTGAGGACAAAACGAGTAAGTCGACATGGCACTCCCCTCAGGGTGCCATGCCAGCCTCTCACTGCCTATGCAGTATAGGTAAGACACCCCTCTAGCAGGCCTTACAGCCCTAAGGCAGGGTGCACTATACCATAGGTGAGGGTACCAGTGCATGAGCATGGTACCCCTACAGTGTCTAAACAAAACCTTAGACATTGTAAGTGCAGGGTAGCCATAAGAGTATATGGTCTGGGAGTTTGTCGAACACGAACTCCACAGCACCATAATGGCTACACTGAAAACTGGGAAGTTTGGTATCAAACTTCTCAGCACAATAAATGCACACTGATGCCAGTGTACATTTTATTGTAAAATACACCCCAGAGGGCACCTTAGAGGTGCCCCCTGAAACTTAACCGACTATCTGTGTAGGCTGACTAGTTTTAGCAGCCTGCCACAAACCGAGACATGTTGCTGGCCCCATGGGGAGAGTGCCTTTGTCACTCTGAGGCCAGTAACAAAGCCTGCACTGGGTGGAGATGCTAACACCTCCCCCAAGCAGGAATTGTCACACCTGGCGGTGAGCCTCAAAGGCTCACCTCCTTTGTGCCAACCCAGCAGGACACTCCAGCTAGTGGAGTTGCCCGCCCCCTCCGGCCAGGCCCCACTTTTTGGCGGCAAGGCCGGAGAAGATAATGAGAAAAACAAGGAGGAGTCACTGACCAGTCAGGACAGCCCCTAAGGTGTCCTGAGCTGAGGTGACTAACTTTTAGAAATCCTCCATCTTGCAGATGGAGGATTCCCCCAATAGGGTTAGGATTGTGACCCCCTCCCCTTGGGAGGAGGCACAAAGAGGGTGTACCCACCCTCAGGGCTAGTAGCCATTGGCTACTAACCCCCCCAGACCTAAACACGCCCTTAAATTTAGTATTTAAGGGCTACCCTGAACCCTAGAAAATTAGATTCCTGCAACTACAAGAAGAAGGACTGCCCAGCTGAAAACCCCTGCAGCGGAAGACCAGAAGACGACAACTGCCTTGGCTCCAGAAACTCACCGGCCTGTCTCCTGCCTTCCAAAGATCCTGCTCCAGCGACGCCTTCCAAAGGGACCAGCGACCTCGACATCCTCTGAGGACTGCCCCTGCTTCGAAAAGACAAGAAACTCCCGAGGACAGCGGACCTGCTCCAAGAAAAGCTGCAACTTTGTTTCCAGCAGCTTTAAAGAACCCTGCAAGCTCCCCGCAAGGAGCGTGAGACTTGCCACACTGCACCCGGCGACCCCGACTCGGCTGGTGGCGATCCAACACCTCAGGAGGGACCCCAGGACTACTCTGATACTGTGAGTACCAAAACCTGTCCCCCCTGAGCCCCCACAGCGCCGCCTGCAGAGGGAATCCCGAGGCTTCCCCTGACCGCGACTCTTTGAACCTAAAGTCCCGACGCCTGGGAGAGACCCTGCACCCGCAGCCCCCAGGACCTGAAGGACCGGACTTTCACTGGAGGAGTGACCCCCAGGAGTCCCTCTCCCTCGCCCAAGTGGAGGTTTCCCCGAGGAATCCCCCCCTTGCCTGCCTGCAGCGCTGAAGAGATCCCGAGATCTCTCATAGACTAACAATGAAAACCCGACGCTTGTTTCTACACTGCACCCGGCCGCCCCCGCGCTGCTGAGGGTGAAATTTCTGTGTGGACTTGTGTCCCCCCCGGTGCCCTACAAAACCCCCCTGGTCTGCCCTCCGAAGACGCGGGTACTTACCTGCAAGCAGACCGGAACCGGGGCACCCCCTTCTCTCCATTCTAGCCTATGTGTTTTGGGCACCACTTTGAACTCTGCACCTGACCGGCCCTGAGCTGCTGGTGTGGTGACTTTGGGGTTGCTCTGAACCCCCAACGGTGGGCTACCTTGGACCAAGAACTGAACCCTGTAAGTGTCTTACTTACCTGGTAAAACTAACCAAAACTTACCTCCCCTAGGAACTGTGAAAATTGCACTAAGTGTCCACTTTTAAAACAGCTATTTGCCAATAACTTGAAAAGTATACATGCAATTTTTATGATTTAAAGTTCCTAAAGTACTTACCTGCAATACCTTTCGAATGAGATATTACATGTAGAATTTGAACCTGTGGTTCTTAAAATAAACTAAGAAAAGATATTTTTCTATATAAAAACCTATTGGCTGGATTTGTCTCTGAGTGTGTGTACCTCATTTATTGTCTATGTGTATGTACAACAAATGCTTAACACTACTCCTTGGATAAGCCTACTGCTCGACCACACTACCACAAAATAGAGCATTAGTATTATCTATTTTTACCACTATTTTACCTCTAAGGGGAACCCTTGGACTCTGTGCATGCTATTCCTTACTTTGAAATAGCACATACAGAGCCAACTTCCTACATTGGTGGATCAGCGGTGGGGTACAAGACTTTGCATTTGCTGGACTACTCAGCCAATACCTGATCACACGACAAATTCCAAAATTGTCATTAGAAATTGATTTTTGCAATTTGAAAAGTTTTCTAAATTCTTAAAAGACCTGCTAGGGCCTTGTGTTAGATCCTGTTTAGCATTTCTTTTAGAGTTTAAAAGTTTGTAAAAGTTTGAATTAGATTCTAGAACCAGTTGTAGATTCTTAAAAAGTATTCCAACTTTTAGAAGCAAAATGTCTAGCACAGATGTGACTGTGGTGGAACTCGACACCACACCTTACCTCCATCTTAAGATGAGGGAGCTAAGGTCACTCTGTAAAATAAAGAAAATAACAATGGGCCCCAAACCTACCAAAATACAGCTCCAGGAGCTTTTGGCAGAGTTTGAAAAGGCCAACCCCTCTGAGGGTGGCAACTCAGAGGAAGAGGATAGTGACTTGGAGGACAATTCCCCCCTACCAGTCCTATCTAGGGAGAACAGGGTCCCTCAAACCCTGACTCCTAAAATAATAGTCAGAGATGCTGGTTCCCTCACAGGAGAGACCAACACCTCTGAAATCACTGAGGATAGCCCCAGTGAAGAGGACATCCAGTTAGCCAGGATGGCCAAAAGATTGGCTTTGGAAAGACAGATCCTAGCCATAGAGAGGGAAAGACAAGAGATGGGCCTAGGACCCATCAATGGTGGCAGCAACATAAATAGGGTCAGAGATTCTCCTGACATGTTGAAAATCCCTAAAGGGATTGTAACTAAATATGAAGATGGTGATGACATCACCAAATGGTTCACAGCTTTTGAGAGGGCTTGTGTAACCAGAAAAGTGAACAGATCTCACTGGGGTGCTCTCCTTTGGGAAATGTTCACAGGAAAGTGTAGGGATAGACTCCTCACACTCTCTGGACAAGATGCAGAATCTTATGACCTCATGAAGGGTACCCTGATTGAGGGCTTTGGATTCTCCACTGAGGAGTACAGGATTAGGTTCAGGGGGGCTCAAAAATCCTCGAGCCAGACCTGGGTTGACTTTGTAGACTACTCAGTGAAAACACTAGATGGTTGGATTCAAGGCAGTGGTGTAAGTAATTATGATGGGCTGTACAATTTATTTGTGAAAGAACACCTGTTAAGTAATTGTTTCAATGATAAACTGCATCAGCATCTGGTAGACCTAGGACCAATTTCTCCCCAAGAATTGGGAAAGAAGGCGGACCATTGGGTCAAGACAAGGGTGTCCAAGACTTCAACAGGGGGTGACCAAAAGAAAGGGGTCACAAAGACTCCCCAGGGGAAGGGTGATGAGACAACCAAAACTAAAAATAGTAAAGAGTCTTCTACAGGCCCCCAAAAACCTGCACAGGAGGGTGGGCCCAGAGCCTCTTCACAAAACAATGGGTACAAGGGTAAAAACTTTGATCCCAAAAAGGCCTGGTGTCATAGCTGTAAACAGCATGGACACCAAACTGGAGACAAGGCCTGTCCCAAGAAAGGTTCCACTCCAAACTCCCATCCAGGTAACACTGGTATGGCTAGTCTCCAAGTGGGATCAACAGTGTGCCCAGAGCAAATCAGGGTCCACACTGAAGCTATTCTAGTTTCTGAGGGTGGGGTGGATTTAGCCACACTAGCTGTCTGGCCGCCTAACATGCAAAAATACAGACAGCAACTCTTAATTAATGGGACTAGAATAGAGGGCCTGAGGGATACAGGTGCCAGTGTCACCATGGTGACAGAGAAACTGGTTTCCCCTGGCCAATACCTGACTGGAAAAACTTACACAGTCACCAACGCTGACAATCAGAGAAAAGTACATCCCATGGCAATGGTTACTTTAGAATGGGGAGGGGTCAATGGCCTGAAACAGGTGGTGGTCTCCTCAAATATCCCAGTGGACTGTCTGCTTGGAAATGACCTGGAGTCCTCAGCATGGGCTGAGGTAGAACTAAAAACCCATGCAGCAATGCTGGGTATCCCTGAACTAGTGTGTGTGAAAACAAGAGCACAGTGCAAGGCACAGGGTGAACAAGTAGAGCTGGAGTCTGGAAGAATGGCCCAGCCTACCAAGAGAACAGGAAAGTCAGTTGGGAAACCAACTGCAACACAGCAAAAGAAAGGGAACCTCTCTTCTCAGGAAGAAGTTCTGCCCTCTGAGGGAACTGAGCCTTTGGAGCTTGAACCTTATCAGGTTGAGCTCTTAGGCCCAGGGGGACCCTCAAGGGAGGAGCTGTGTAAGGGACAAGAAACCTGTCCCTCTCTTGAAGGCCTTAGGCAGCAAGCTGCTGAAGAGTCCAAAGGCAAGAAAAATGGAACGCATAGGGTCTATTGGGAAGATGGGCTCCTGTACACTGAGGCCAGAGACCCCAAACCTGGTGCCACTAGGAGAGTGGTAGTGCCTCAGCTGTTCAGAGAGTTCATCCTAACATTGGCCCATGACATTCCCCTTGCTGGACATTTGGGACAAACCAAGACGTGGGAGAGGTTAGTCAACCACTTCTACTGGCCCAATATGTCCAACATGGTTAAGGAGTTTTGCCTCTCCTGCCCCACCTGTCAAGCCAGTGGTAAGACAGGTGGACATCCAAAGGCCCCCCTCATTCCACTTCCAGTGGTGGGGGTTCCCTTTGAAAGAGTGGGTGTGGACATAGTTGGTCCACTGGAACCTCCCACAGCCTCAGGAAATATGTATATCCTGGTAGTAGTGGATCATGCTACCAGGTATCCTGAAGCTATTCCCCTTAGGTCGACTACTGCCCCTGCAGTAGCCAAGGCCCTCATTGGTATCTTTACCAGAGAGGGTTTCCCTAAGGAGGTGGTGTCTGACAGAGATACCAACTTCATGTCAGCATACCTAAAGCACATGTGGAATGAGTGTGGAGTGACTTATAAATTCACTACACCATACCATCCACAAACTAATGGCTTGGTTGAGAGATTCAACAAGACATTAAAAGGCATGATCATGGGTGTAGGAAGTTGGCTCTGTATGTGCTATTTCAAAGTAAGGAATAGCATGCACAGAGTCCAAGGGTTCCCCTTAGAGGTAAAATAGTGGTAAAAATAGATAATACTAATGCTCTATTTTGTGGTAGTGTGGTCGAGCAGTAGGCTTATCCAAGGAGTAGTGTTAAGCATTTGTTGCACATACACATAGACAATAAATGAGGTACACACACTCAGAGACAAATCCAGCCAATAGGTTTTTGTATAGAAAAATATCTTTTCTTAGTTTATTTTAAGAACCACAGGTTCAATTTCTACATGTAATATCTCATTTGAAAGGTATTGCAGGTAAGTACTTTAGGAACTTTAAATCATAAAAATTGCATGTATACTTTTCAAGTTATTGACAAATAGCTGTTTTAAAAGTGGACACTTAGTTCAATTTTCACAGTTCCTAGGGGAGGTAAGTTTTGGTTAGTTTTCCCAGGTAAGTAAGACTCTTACAGGGTTCAGTTCTTGGTCCAAGGTAGCCCACCGTTGGGGGTTCAGAGCAACCCCAAAGTCACCACACCAGCAGCTCAGGGCCGGTCAGGTGCAGAGTTCAAAGTGGTGCCCAAAACACATAGGCTAGAATGGAGAGAAGGGGGTGCCCCGGTTCCGGTCTGCTTGCAGGTAAGTACCCGCGTCTTCGGAGGGCAGACCAGGGGGGTTTTGTAGGGCACCGGGGGGGACACAAGCCCACACAGAGATTTCACCCTCAGCAGCGCGGGGGCGGCCGGGTGCAGTGTAGGAACAGGCGTCGGGTTCGCAATGTTAGTCTATGAGAGATCTCGGGATCTCTTCAGCGCTGCAGGCAGGCAAGGGGGGGGTTCCTCGGGGAAACCTCCACTTGGTCAAGGGAGAGGGACTCCTGGGGGTCACTCCTCCAGTGAAAGTCCGGTCCTTCAGGTCCTGGGGGCTGCGGGTGCAGGGTCTCTCCCAGGTGTCGGGACTTGGGATTCAAAGAGTCGCGGTCAGGGGAAGCCTCGGGATTCCCTCTGCAGGCGGCGCTGTGGGGGCTCAGGGGGGACAGGTTTTTGTACTCACAGTCTTAGAGTAGTCCTGGGGTCCCTCCTGAGGTGTTGGATCGCCACCAGCCGAGTCGGGGTCGCCGGGTGCAGTGTTGCAAGTCTCACGCTTCTTGCGGGGAGCTTGCAGGGTTCTTTAAAGCTGCTGGAAACAAAGTTGCAGCTTTTCTTGGAGCAGGTCCGCTGTCCTCGGGAGTTTCTTGTCTTTTCGAAGCAGGGGCAGTCCTCAGAGGATGTCGAGGTCGCTGGTCCCTTTGGAAGGCGTTGCTGGAGCAGGATCTTTGGAAGGCAGGAGACAGGCCGGTGAGTTTCTGGAGCCAAGGCAGTTGTCGTCTTCTGGTCTTCCTCTGCAGGGGTTTTTCAGCTAGGCAGTCCTTCTTCTTGTAGTTGCAGGAATCTAATTTTCTAGGGTTCAGGGTAGCCCTTAAATACTAAATTTAAGGGCGTGTTTAGGTCTGGGGGGTTAGTAGCCAATGGCTACTAGCCCTGAGGGTGGGTACACCCTCTTTGTGCCTCCTCCCAAGGGGAGGGGGTCACAAGCCTAACCCTATTGGGGGAATCCTCCATCTGCAAGATGGAGGATTTCTAAAAGTCAGAGTCACCTCAGCTCAGGACACCTTAGGGGCTGTCCTGACTGGCCAGTGACTCCTCCTTGTTTTTCTCATTATTTTCTCCGGCCTTGCCGCCAAAAGTGGGGCCTGGCCGGAGGGGGCGGGCAACTCCACTAGCTGGAGTGTCCTGCTGGGTTGGCACAAAGGAGGTGAGCCTTTGAGGCTCACCGCCAGGTGTGACAATTCCTGCCTGGGGGAGGTGTTAGCATCTCCACCCAGTGCAGGCTTTGTTACTGGCCTCAGAGTGACAAAGGCACTCTCCCCATGGGGCCAGCAACATGTCTCGGTTTGTGGCAGGCTGCTAAAACTAGTCAGCCTACACAGATAGTCGGTTAAGTTTCAGGGGGCACCTCTAAGGTGCCCTCTGGGGTGTATTTTACAATAAAATGTACACTGGCATCAGTGTGCATTTATTGTGCTGAGAAGTTTGATACCAAACTTCCCAGTTTTCAGTGTAGCCATTATGGTGCTGTGGAGTTCGTGTTTGACAAACTCCCAGACCATATACTCTTATGGCTACCCTGCACTTACAATGTCTAAGGTTTTGTTTAGACACTGTAGGGGTACCATGCTCATGCACTGGTACCCTCACCTATGGTATAGTGCACCCTGCCTTAGGGCTGTAAGGCCTGCTAGAGGGGTGTCTTACCTATACTGCATAGGCAGTGAGAGGCTGGCATGGCACCCTGAGGGGAGTGCCATGTCGACTTACTCGTTTTGTCCTCACTAGCACACACAAGCTGGCAAGCAGTGTGTCTGTGCTGAGTGAGAGGTCTCCAGGGTGGCATAAGACATGCTGCAGCCCTTAGAGACCTTCCTTGGCATCAGGGCCCTTGGTACTAGAAGTACCAGTTACAAGGGACTTATCTGGATGCCAGGGTCTGCCAATTGTGGATACAAAAGTACAGGTTAGGGAAAGAACACTGGTGCTGGGGCCTGGTTAGCAGGCCTCAGCACACTTTCAATTGTAAACATAGCATCAGCAAAGGCAAAAAGTCAGGGGGCAACCATGCCAAGGAGGCATTTCCTTACAATGGGGCTCCCAGAAAAGCTCAAAAGGAGATGGGATGTCCTCTTGCCATGTCTGCTTTTCGCTTACAGAGAGGTGCCACAGAAGGGAGTAGGATTCTCACCCTTTGAACTTCTGTTTGGTCATCCTGTAAGGGGACCACTTGCCCTTGTTAAAGAAGGCTGGGAGAGACCTCTCCATGAGCCTAAACAGGACATAGTGGACTATGTACTGGGCCTTCGCTCTAGAATGGCAGAGTACATGGAAAAGGCAACCAAAAACCTTGAGGCCAGCCAACAGCTCCAGAAGTTTTGGTATGACCAAAAGGCTGCACTGGTTGAGTTCCAACCAGGGCAGAAAGTCTGGGTTCTGGAGCCTGTGGCTCCCAGGGCACTCCAGGACAAATGGAGTGGCCCTTACCCAGTACTGGAGAGGAAGAGTCAGGTCACCTACTTGGTGGACCTGGGCACAAGCAGGAGCCCCAAGAGGGTGATCCATGTAAACCGCCTTAAGCTCTTCCACGACAGGGCTGATGTCAATCTGTTGATGGTAACAGATGAGGATCAGGAGGCAGAGAGTGAACCTCTCCCTGATCTTCTGTCATCAGACCCAAAAGATGGTACAGTAGATGGAGTGATCTACTCAGACACCCTCTCTGGCCAACAGCAAGCTGATTGTAGGAGAGTCCTACAACAGTTTCCTGAACTCTTCTCCTTAACCCCTGGTCAGACACACCTGTGTACCCATGATGTGGACACAGGAGACAGCATGCCTGTCAAGAACAAAATCTTTAGACAATCTGACCATGTTAAAGAAAGCATCAAGATGGAAGTCCACAAGATGCTGGAATTGGGAGTAATTGAGCGCTCTGACAGCCCCTGGGCTAGCCCAGTGGTCTTAGTCCCCAAACCTCACACCAAAGATGGAAAGAAAGAGATGAGGTTTTGTGTGGACTACAGAGGGCTCAATTCTGTCACCAAGACAGATGCCCATCCAATTCCAAGAGCTGATGAGCTCATTGATAAATTAGGTGCTGCCAAATTTCTAAGTACCTTTGACTTGACAGCAGGGTACTGGCAAATAAAAATGGCACCTGGAGCAAAAGAAAAGACAGCATTCTCCACACCCGATGGGCATTATCAGTTTACTGTTATGCCCTTTGGTTTAAAGAATGCCCCTGCCACCTTCCAAAGGTTGGTGAATCAAGTCCTTGCTGGCTTGGAGTCCTTTAGCACAGCTTATCTTGATGATATTGCTGTCTTTAGCTCCACCTGGCAGGATCACCTGGTCCACCTGAGGAAGGTTTTGAAGGCTCTGCAATCTGCAGGCCTCTCTATCAAGGCATCCAAATGCCAGATAGGGCAGGGAACTGTGGTTTACTAGGGACACCTTGTAGGTGGAGGCCAAGTTCAGCCACTCCAACCCAAGATCCAGACTATTCTGGACTGGGTAGCTCCAAAAACCCAGACTCAAGTCAGGGCATTCCTTGGCTTGACTGGGTATTACAGGAGGTTTGTGAAGGGATATGGATCCATTGTGACAGCCCTCACTGAACTCACCTCCAAGAAAATGCCCAAGAAAGTAAACTGGACTGTGGAATGCCAACAGGCCTTTGACACCCTGAAACAGGCAATGTGCTCAGCACCAGTTCTCAAAGCTCCAGATTATTCTAAGCAGTTCATTGAGCAGACTGATGCCTCTGAACATGGGATAGGGGCAGTTTTGTCCCAAACAAATGATGATGGCCTTGACCAGCCTGTTGCTTTCATTAGCAGGAGGTTACTCCCCAGGGAGCAGCGTTGGAGTGCCATTGAGAGGGAGGCCTTTGCTGTGGTTTGGTCCCTGAAGAAGCTGAGACCATACCTCTTTGGGACTCACTTCCTAGTTCAAACTGACCACAGACCTCTCAAATGGCTGATGCAAATGAAAGGTGAAAATCCTAAACTGTTGAGGTGGTCCATCTCCCTACAGGGAATGGACTTTATAGTGGAACACAGACCTGGGACTGCCCATGCCAATGCAGATGGCCTTTCCAGGTCCTTCCACTTAGAAAATGAAGACTCTCTTGGGAAAGGTTAGTCTCATCCTCTTTCGTTTGGGGGGGGGTTGTGTAAGGAAATGCCTCCTTGGCATGGTTGCCCCCTGACTTTTTGCCTTTGCTGATGCTATGTTTACAATTGAAAGTGTGCTGAGGCCTGCTAACCAGGCCCCAGCACCAGTGTTCTTTCCCTAACCTGTACTTTTGTATCCACAATTGGCAGACCCTGGCATCCAGATAAGTCCCTTGTAGCTGGTACTTCTAGTACCAAGGGCCCTGATGCCAAGGAAGGTCTCTAAGGGATGCAGCATGTCTTATGCCACCCTGGAGACCTCTCACTCAGCACAGACACACTGCTTGCCAGCTTGTGTGTGCTAGTGAGGACAAAACGAGTAAGTCGACATGGCACTCCCCTCAGGGTGCCATGCCAGCCTCTCACTGCCTATGCAGTATAGGTAAGACACCCCTCTAGCAGGCCTTACAGCCCTAAGGCAGGGTGCACTATACCATAGGTGAGGGTACCAGTGCATGAGCATGGTACCCCTACAGTGTCTAAACAAAACCTTAGACATTGTAAGTGCAGGGTAGCCATAAGAGTATATGGTCTGGGAGTTTGTCGAACACGAACTCCACAGCACCATAATGGCTACACTGAAAACTGGGAAGTTTGGTATCAAACTTCTCAGCACAATAAATGCACACTGATGCCAGTGTACATTTTATTGTAAAGTACACCCCAGAGGGCACCTTAGAGGTGCCCCCTGAAACTTAACCGACTATCTGTGTAGGCTGACTAGTTTTAGCAGCCTGCCACAAACCGAGACATGTTGCTGGCCCCATGGGGAGAGTGCCTTTGTCACTCTGAGGCCAGTAACAAAGCCTGCACTGGGTGGAGATGCTAACACCTCCCCCAGGCAGGAATTGTCACACCTGGCGGTGAGCCTCAAAGGCTCACCTCCTTTGTGCCAACCCAGCAGGACACTCCAGCTAGTGGAGTTGCCCGCCCCCTCCGGCCAGGCCCCACTTTTTGGCGGCAAGGCCGGAGAAGATAATGAGAAAAACAAGGAGGAGTCACTGACCAGTCAGGACAGCCCCTAAGGTGTCCTGAGCTGAGGTGACTAACTTTTAGAAATCCTCCATCTTGCAGATGGAGGATTCCCCCAATAGGGTTAGGATTGTGACCCCCTCCCCTTGGGAGGAGGCACAAAGAGGGTGTACCCACCCTCAGGGCTAGTAGCCATTGGCTACTAACCCCCCAGACCTAAACACGCCCTTAAATTTAGTATTTAAGGGCTACCCTGAACCCTAGAAAATTAGATTCCTGCAACTACAAGAAGAAGGACTGCCCAGCTGAAAACCCCTGCAGCGGAAGACCAGAAGACGACAACTGCCTTGGCTCCAGAAACTCACCGGCCTGTCTCCTGCCTTCCAAAGATCCTGCTCCAGCGACGCCTTCCAAAGGGACCAGCGACCTCGACATCCTCTGAGGACTGCCCCTGCTTCGAAAAGACAAGAAACTCCCGAGGACAGCGGACCTGCTCCAAGAAAAGCTGCAACTTGGTTTCCAGCAGCTTTAAAGAACCCTGCAAGCTCCCCGCAAGGAGCGTGAGACTTGCCACACTGCACCCGGCGACCCCGACTCGGCTGGTGGCGATCCAACACCTCAGGAGGGACCCCAGGACTACTCTGATACTGTGAGTACCAAAACCTGTCCCCCCTGAGCCCCCACAGCGCCGCCTGCAGAGGGAATCCCGAGGCTTCCCCTGACCGCGACTCTTTGAACCTAAAGTCCCGACGCCTGGGAGAGACCCTGCACCCGCAGCCCCCAGGACCTGAAGGACCGGACTTTCACTGGAGGAGTGACCCCCAGGAGTCCCTCTCCCTCGCCCAAGTGGAGGTTTCCCCGAGGAATCCCCCCCTTGCCTGCCTGCAGCGCTGAAGAGATCCCGAGATCTCTCATAGACTAACATTGAAAACCCGACGCTTGTTTCTACACTGCACCCGGCCGCCCCCGCGCTGCTGAGGGTGAAATTTCTGTGTGGACTTGTGTCCCCCCCGGTGCCCTACAAAACCCCCCTGGTCTGCCCTCCGAAGACGCGGGTACTTACCTGCAAGCAGACCGGAACCGGGGCACCCCCTTCTCTCCATTCTAGCCTATGTGTTTTGGGCACCACTTTGAACTCTGCACCTGACCGGCCCTGAGCTGCTGGTGTGGTGACTTTGGGGTTGCTCTGAACCCCCAACGGTGGGCTACCTTGGACCAAGAACTGAACCCTGTAAGTGTCCTACTTACCTGGTAAAACTAACAAAAACTTACCTCCCCTAGGAACTGTGAAAATTGCACTAAGTGTCCACTTTTAAAACAGCTATTTGCCAATAACTTGAAAAGTATACATGCAATTTTTATGATTTAAAGTTCCTAAAGTACTTACCTGCAATACCTTTCGAATGAGATATTACATGTAGAATTTGAACCTGTGGTTCTTAAAATAAACTAAGAAAAGATATTTTTCTATATAAAAACCTATTGGCTGGATTTGTCTCTGAGTGTGTGTACCTCATTTATTGTCTATGTGTATGTACAACAAATGCTTAACACTACTCCTTGGATAAGCCTACTGCTCGACCACACTACCACAAAATAGAGCATTAGTATTATCTATTTTTACCACTATTTTACCTCTAAGGGGAACCCTTGGACTCTGTGCATGCTATTCCTTACTTTGAAATAGCACATACAGAGCCAACTTCCTACAGCGGTGCTGTCCTCTGGTGGAGATGGCTTCGTAGGGTATGCCTCCGGACTGTTATCTGACACTGGGGCGTCGTATAAGTCCCATGCGTCTTGATCTTGGTCACCCTGGCTCATGGTGGTGTGAGCTGGGGAGTGTGATGGAGTTTGTGCTGGTGAGACGTTAATCACGGGCGGAGGAGAGGGTGGTGGGGTAACTCTTTTCACCACTTTCGGTTGTGGTGTCTGTTCAGTTTGGAACTCCAACCTTCTCTTTCTTCTAATAGGGGGAAGGGTGCTTATTTTTCCTGTCCCCTGCTGTATGAAAATACGCTTTTGCGTATGGTCCACATCAGTTGATTGTAGCTCTTCCTCAAACCTATGCTTTTGCATTTGGGAGGTTAGCGAGTGCTCTTCTGTATAAGAGCCTGAAGCTGGGTCGGTTGCAGTTTGTTTCGGGTCCGAAACTTTGTCTGCGTCCTTTTTCGGCTCCGAGGTGACTTTTTTCTTTTTCGGGGCCGAAACCTGTCGGCGCCGATCTTCGGGCCGCTGTCTCGGCGTCGAGCCGTGTCTACACCGGCATCTCGGTGTCGATGCTTGTCTCCAGCACTTTCTCGGTCCCGAGAAGGCTGCGTGCCGGTGTCTCGACCGGAGTCGGACGATCTCGGCACTGTTTGGGCCTTTTTCGGTGCCGACGGTCGGTCACCGAATTTATGGGTGGAGCCATGGCCTGGTGGCAGTGGCGTCCCCTGGGCCTTGTAAATCTTCCTCTGAGTGGTTTTCGACGTCTTACTCACGGTTTGTGTATCGTCGAATCCTTCGGAGTCTGAGTCTTGGATCGAGAAGGTACCTTCCTCTTCTTGTTCCTCGAACTCTCGGTGGGCTGTCGGCGCGGACGCCATCTGAAGTCTTCTGGCTCGACTGTCGGAGTGTTTTTCGGGACCGGAACGCACGACAGGCCTCGCAGGTGTCTTCACTGTGCTCAGGTGACAGGCACAGGTTACAGACCAAGTGTTGATCTGTATAGGGGTATTTATTGTGGCATTTGGGGCAGAAACGGAACGGGGTCTGTTCCATCGGCGTTCTTCAGCACGCGGTCGGGCCGACCAGGCCCCGACGGGGGATCGAAAAAACTACCCCGAAGGGCACCGGAGCTCTTAGATCCTTCGACGCGGTGTTGAATCTAACTACGCCGATCCCGAACGCAACAATACCGACGAAAATCTTCCGAAATTAGCTATCTTTCCGTTCCGAAACTCGGAGCGACAGGAACACGTCCGAACCCGATGGCGGAAAAAAAACAATCGAAGATGGAGTCGACGCCCATGCGCAATGGAGACAAAAGGAGGAGTCACTCGGTCCCGTGACTCGAAAGACTTCTTCGAAGAAAAACAACTTGTAACACTCCGGCCCAACACCAGATGGCGAGCTATTGCAAAACATGCGTATCTACAGCGACAGATGCCATCGAACATGCTTGTATCTCACTTACTCTTCTTAGAGATGTGATGGCAATTAGAAATGCTACTATCCATGTAAAGTATTGCATCTCACATGAGTGCATGGGTTCAAAAGGTGGACCCATGAGTCGTGTTAAGACAATGTTGAGGTTCCACGAAGGAAATGGTGGCGTTCTTGGTGGGATAATTCTCTTTAGGCCCTCCATAAATGCTTTTATGACTGGGATCCTAAATAATGAAGTTGAGTGCGTAATTTGTAGATAAGCTGAAATTGCGGTAAGATGTATTTTAATGGATGAAAAAGCTAGCTTTGACTTTTGCAAATGTAGTAAGTAGCTTACGATGTCTTTAGCAGATGCGTGTAATGGCTGAATTTGATTATTATGGCAATAATAAACAAATCTTTTCCACTTATTTGCATAGCAATGTCTTGTGGTTGGTTTCCTTGCTTGTTTTATGACCTCCATACATTCTTGTGTAAGGTCTAGATGTCCGAATTCTAAGACTTCAGGAGCCAAATTGCTAGATTCAGTGATGCTAGATTCAGTGATGCTAGATTTGGATGTCTGATCTGTTTGTGTTGAGTTAACAGATCTGGTCTGTTTGGAAGCTTGGTATGAGGCACTACTGAGAGGTCTAGTAGAGTTGTGTACCAAGGTTGTCTTGCCCAGTTTGGTGCTATTAGTAGGAGTTTGAGTTTGTTTTGACTCAATTTGTTTACTAGATATGGAAGGAGTGGGAGAGGGGGAAAAAGCGTACGCAAATATCCCTGACCAACTCATCCATAACGCATTGCCCTGAGACTAATCTTGTGGGTATCTGGATGCAAAGTTTTGGCATTTTGCGTTTTCTTTTGTTGCAAATAGGTCTATTTGTGGTGTTCCCCATCTTTGGAAGTAAGTGTTTAGTATTTGGGGGTGAATCTCCCATTCGTGGATCTGTTGGTGATCCCGAGAGAGATTGTCTGCTAACTGATTCTGAATCCCTGGAATAAACTGTGCTATTAGGCGAATGTGGTTGTGAATCGCCTAATGCCATATTCTCTGTGCCAGGAGACAACTGTGTCGAGTGTGTTCCTCCCTGTTTGTTCAGATAATACATCGTTGTCATGTTGTCTGTTTTGACAAGAATGTGTTTGTGGCTTATTATGGGTTGAAATGCTTTCAACACTAGAAATACTGCCAGTAGTTCTAGGTGATTTATGTGAAACTGTCTGCTGAGTGTTCCATTGTCCTTGGATGCTGTGTTGGTTGAGGTGTGCTCCCCACCCTATCATGGAGCCATCCGTCGTTATTACGTATTGAGGCACTGGGTCTTGGAAAGGCCGCCCTTGGTTTAAATTTATATTGTTCCACCATTGAAGCGAGGTGTATGTTTGGTGGTCTATCAACACTAGATCTAGAAGTTGACCCTGTGGCTGTGACCATTGTGATGCTAGGCACTGTTGTAAGGGCCGCATGTGCAATCTTGCGTTTGGGACAAAGGCTATGCATGAGGACATCATGCCTAGTAGTTCCATCACCATCTTGACTTGTATCTTTTGTTTTGGATACATGGCCTGTATTACATTGTGAAATGCCTGTACCCTTTGTGGACTTGGAGTGGCAATCCCTTTTGTTGTGTTGATTGTCGCCCCTAAGTATTGCTGTGTTTGACACGGCTGAAGGTGTGACTTTGTGTAGTTGAGTGAGAAACCTAGTTTGTGGAGGGTTTCTAGGACATACTTTGTGTGTTGTGAACACAGTTCTTGCGTGTTGGGTTTGATTAACCAATCGTCTAGGTACGGGAACACATGTATATGCTGCCTCCTGATATGAGCAGCTACTACTGCCAGGCATTTTGTAAAAACTCTTGGCGCAGTTGTTATCCCAAATGGCAACACTTTGAATTGGTAATGTACCCCTTGGAATACAAACCTTAAGTACTTTGTGTGAAGGATGTATCAGTATATGGAAGTATGCATCCTTTAGGTCTAGTGTTGTCATGTAGTCTTGTTGTTTGAGCAATGGGATTACGTCCTGTAATGTCACCATGTGAAAGTGATCTGATTTGATGTAGATATTTAATGTTCTGAGATCTAATATAGGTCTTAGAGTTTTGTTCTTTTTGGGTATGAGAAAGTACAGCGAGTAAACTCCTGTTCCTCTCTGATGAATTGGTACCAGTTCTATTGCATCTTTTTTTTTTAACAACGCTTGGACCACTAGTTGTAGAAGATCCATGTGTTGTTTTGACATAGTGTGTGTTTTCAGTGGGACATTTGGGGGGAATTTGAGAAATTCTATGCAATAACCATGCTGGATAATTGCTAGGACCCAAGTGTCTGTTGTTATTTCCTCCCATTGTTTGTAGAACTAGGTTAGTCTCCCCCCCCACAGGTGTTATGTGTTGGGGATTTGTGACGTTGAAGTCACTGCTTGTTTCGTGGAGTTTTGGGACTTTGGAACTTCCCTCTACTTTTTTGGAATTGTCACCCTCTATATTGTCCCCGAAAACTTCCCCGCTGATATTGGCTCTGATAAGTGGGCCTTGTTTGTGAGGTTGTGGGTTCTGCGCTTTGTCCTCGAAACCCCCCTTGAAACTGTGTTTTACGAAATGTGCCTCTGCTCTGTGGGGAGTAGAGTGCGCCCATGGCTTTGGCCGTAATCAGTGTCCTTTTTAAGTTTTTCGATAGCAGTGTCCACCTCCGGCCCAAACCACTGCTGTCCGTTAAAAGGCATATTCAGCACAGCTTGTTGCATTTCCGGATTGAATCCTGATGTACGCAGCCATGCATGTCTCCGTATTGTCACTGCTGTGTTGACAGTTCTAGCAGCTGTGTCTGCCGCATCCATTGCTGACCGTATCTGATTGTTCGAGATACTCTGTCCTTCTTCCACCACTTGCTGTGCTCTCTTTTGGAACTCCTTGGGCAAATGTTCTATAAAGTGTTGCATTTCGTCCCAATGAGCCCGATCATATCTGGCCAACAAAGCCTGTGAGTTGGCAATACGCCACTGGTTTGCTGCCTGTGCCGCCACCCCTTTCCCTGCTGCGTCAAACTTACGACTCTCTTTGTCTGGAGGTGGTGCATCTCCTGAAGTGTGTGAGTTCGCTCTCTTGCGAGCTGCCCCTACTACCACTGAGTCCGGTGTTAACGGTTGTGTGATGTACACGGGGCCTGTTGGTGGCGGTTTATATTTTTTCTCCACCCTTGGAGTAATGGCCCTTCCTTTCACAGGCTCCTCAAACACTTGCTTGGAATGTTTTAGCATTCCAGGTAGCATGGGGAGGCTTTGGTACTGGCTGTGTGTGGACGACGGTGTATTAAATAGAAAGTCGTCTTTAATTGGCTCAGCATGCAGGCTGACATTATGAAACGCCGCTGCCCTTGACACCACCTGTGCGTAGGCTGTGCTATCTTCTGGTGGTGACGGTCTAGCTGGATAACAGTCAGGACTGTTATCTGACACTGGCGCATCGCATCATAAAGATCCCCACGCGTCTGGATCATCCTGACTTATCCCTGTATGAGTTGGGGATTGCATCATTGGTGGAGTGGCTACCGGGGATGGTTGTGGAGAGCGCTGTGGAGATGGTGGCGGGGTTACTTGTTTAGCCACCTTCGCCTGTGGCTGCTTGTTTTTTTCCTGAAAGGCAAGTTTACGTTTCATTTTAATTGGAGGGAGAGTACTGATCTTCCCTGTTTCTTTTTGGATGTGGAGCCTTCTTTGGGTGTAGTCTGGCTCCATTGTCTCTAGTTCCTGTCCAAATCTATGTGTTTGCATTTGAGAGGACAGGCCTTGTTCCTCTGTGTAGGAACTTGATTTCGGTTCCGAGGCCGGATGCTTCGGTATCGAAACTTTTTCGGCTGACTTTTTCGGTTCAGACTACACTTTTTTGCTCTTCGGCGTACTGATTTCTCGGTGCAGACTTGGTTCGGTGCCGAGATTGCTCTGACCCGGTGTCTCGGGGTCGAGTCTGCTCTGACCCGGTGTCGAGTCTGCTCTGCGCCGGTATCTCGACCGGAGTCGGATGACTTCGACACATGCATGCCCTTTTTCGGTGCCGATGCCCGGTCACCTATTTTTCGGGTTAAGCCATGGCCTGTTGGCGGTGGCGTCCCCTGGGCTTTACTGGACTTTACGTGAGTCTTGTGTATTGATGTCTTACTCACGGTTTTCGCGTCTGTTCAGGATCGACCTCTTCAGAGTCCGAATCCTCGATGGAGAAGGCTTCCTCTTCTTCCTCCGTGTGGTTTTGTCCTGTCGGCACCGACACCATCTGTAGTCTTCTTGCTCTTCGGTCCCTTAAGGTCTTTCTGGACCGTAATGCTCGACAGGCCTCACAGGTATCCTCTTTGTGTTCTGGCGACAAATACAAATTATAGACCAAATGCAGATCTGTATAAGGATACTTGTTGTGACATTCGGGGCAGAAGCGGAATGGGGTCTGTTCCATTAGCCTTGAAGACGCACGCGGTGTGGCCGACCAGGCCCAGACGGGGAATCGAAAACCCCGAAGGGCCGCCAGAGCTCTTCAAAATTCGGCGTCGATCTGTTGTAACTAACCCGATACCGAACGCAAACAATACCGTCTAATTTTCCGAATTTTTCACTAACTTTCCGAAGCGCGGAGCGAAAAGGAACACGTCCGATCCCGATGGCGGAAAGAAAACAAATCTAAAATGGAGTCGACGCCTGTAAGGAAATGCCTCCTTGGCATGGTTACCCCCTGACTTTTTGCCTTTGCTGATGCTGTGTTTTGAATTGAAAGTGTGCGGAGGCCTGCTAACCAGGCCCCAGCACCAGTGTTCTTTCCCTAACCTGTACTTTTGTATCCACAATTGGCACACCCTGGCATCCAGGTAAGTCCCTTGTAACTGGTATCTCTGGTACCAAGGGCCCTGATGCCAGGGAAGGTCTCTAAGGGCTGCAGCATGTCTTATGCCACCTGGGGACCCCTCACTCAGCACAGACACACTGCTTACCAGCTTGTGTGTGCTAGTGAGAACAAAATGAGTAAGTCGACATGGCACTCCCCTCAGAGTGCCATACCAGCCTCTCACTGCCTATGCAAGTATAGATAAGTCACCCCTCTAGCAGGCCTTACAGCCCTAAGGCAGGATGCACTATACCATAGGTGAGGGCACCAGTGCATGAGCACTGTGCCCCTACAGTGTCTAAGCAAAACCTTAGACATTGTAAGTGCAGGGTAGCCATAAGAGTATATGGTCTGGGAGTTTGTCAAACACGAACTCCACAGCACCATAATGGCTACACTGAAAACTGGGAAGTTTGGTATCAAACTTCTCAGCACAATAAATGCACACTGATGCCAGTGTACATTTTATTGTGAAATACACCCCAGAGGGCACCTTAGAGGTGCCCCCTGAAACCTTAACCGACTATCTGTGTAGGCTGACTGGTTCCAGCAGCCTGCCACACTAGAGACATGTTGCTGGCCCCATGGGGAGAGTGCCTTTGTCACTCTGAGGCCAGTAACAAAGCCTGCACTGGGTGGAGATGCGAACACCTCCCCCAGGCAGGAGCTGTAACACCTGGCGGTGAGCCTCAAAGGCTCACCCCTTTGTTCCAGCACCGCAGGACACTCCAGCTAGTGGAGTTGCCCGCCCCCTCCGGCCACGGACCCACTTTTGGCGGCAAGGCCGGAGAAAATAATGAGAAAAAGAAGGAGGAGTCACTGGCCAGTCAGGACAGCCCCTAAGGTGTCCTGAGCTGAAGTGACTAACTTTTAGAAATCCTCCATCTTGCAGATGGAGGATTCCCCCAATAGGATTAGGGATGTGACCCCCTCCCCTTGGGAGGAGGCACAAAGAGGGTGTACCCACCCTCAGGGCTAGTAGCCATTGGCTACTAACCCCCCAGACCTAAACACGCCCTTAAATTTAGTATTTAAGGGCTCCCCTGAACCTAAGAATTTAGATTCCTGAAACTACAAGAAGAAGAGGACTGCTGAGCTGAAAAACCCCTGCAGAGGAAGAACAGAAGACACCAACTGCTTTGGCCCCAGACTTACCGGCCTGTCTCCTGCCTTCCAAAGAAACCTGCTCCAGCGACGCTTTCCAAGGGACCAGCGACCTCTGAATCCTCTGAGGACTGCCCTGCTTCAAGAAAGACAAGAAACTCCCAAGGACAGCGGCACTGCTCCAAAAGAACTGCAACTTTGTTACAGAGGAGCAGATTTAAAGATCCCTGCAAATCCCCGCAAGAAGCGTGAGACTTGCAACACTGCACCCGGCGACCCCGACTCGACTGGTGGAGAACCAACACCTCAGGGAGGACCCTCCGGCGACTCAGATACCGTGAGTAACCAAAGTTGTCCCCCCTGAGCCCTCACAGCGACGCCTGCAGAGGGAATCCCGAGGCTCCCCCTGACCGCGACTGCCTGAACTCTACTTTCCCGACGGCTGGAAAAGACCCTGCACCCACAGCCCCCAGCACCTGAAGGAACGGAACTTCTGTGCAGGAGTGACCCCCAGGAGGTCCTCTCCCTTGCCAAGGTGGTGGCTACCCCGAGGAGCCCCCCCCTTGCCTGCATCGCTGAAGAGACCCCTTGGTCTCCCATTGAAAACTAAAGGAAACCCGACACTTGTTTGCACACTGCACCCGGCCGCCCCCGCGCTGCTGAGGGTGTACTTTCTGTGTGGACTTGTGTCCCCCCCCGGTGCCCTACAAAACCCCCCTGGTCTGCCCTCCGAAGACGCGGGTTCTTACCTGCTGGCAGACTGGAACCGGGGCACCCCCTTCTCTCCATTGAAGCCTATGTGTTTTGGGCACCTCTTTGACCTCTGCACCTGACCGGCCCTGAGCTGCTGGTGTGGTAACTTTGGGGTTGCTCTGAACCCCCAACGGTGGGCTACCTTGGACCCAAAACTGAAACCTTGTAAGTGACTTTCTTACCTGTTAAAACTAACAATACTTTACCTCCCCCAGGAACTGTGAAAATTGCACTAAGTGTCCACTTTTAAAACAGCTATTTGTGTTTTATGCAAAACGTATATATGCTACTGTAATTATTCAAAGTTCCTAAAGTACTTACCTGCAATACCTTTCAAATGAGATATTACATGTAGAATTTGAACCTGTGGTTCTTAAAATAAACTAAGAAAATATATTTTTCTATAACAAAACCTATTGGCTGGATTTGTCTCTGAGTGTGTGTTCCTCATTTATTGTCTGTGTGTATATACAACAAATGCTTAACACTACTCCTTGGATAAGCCTACTGCTCGACCACACTACCACAACATAGAGCATTAGTATTATCTCTTTTTGCCACTATCTTACCTCTAAGGGGAACCCTTGGACTCTGTGCATGCTATTCCTTACTTTGAAATAGCACATACAGAGCCAACTTCCTACAACGCCCATGCGCAATGGAGCCGAAAGGGGAGGAGTCCCTCGATCTCGTGACTCGAAAAGACTTCTTCGAAGAAAAACAACTTGTAACACTCCGAGCCCAACACTAGATGGCGGGATGTGCAAAGCATGTGTATCTGCAGCTACACATGCCATTGAACATATATACATATATATATATATATATACACACATATATATATATATATATATATATATATATATATATATATATATATATATATATATATATATATAAAGAAATGGCTCCCTGTTGCAGTTACCCCCCACTTTTTGCCTGATACTGACTTGACTGAGAAGTGTGCTGGGACCCTGCTAACCAGGTCCCAGCACCAGTGTTCTTTCACCTAAAATGTACCATTGTACCATTGTATCCACAATTGGCAGACCCTGGCATCCAGATAAGTCCCTTGTAACTGGTACTTCTAGTACCAAGGGCCCTGATGCCAAGGAAGGTCTCTAAGGGCTGCCGCATGTCTTATGCCACCCTGGAGACCTCTCACTCAGCAGAGACACCCTGCTTGCCAGCTTGTGTGTGCTAGTGAGAACAAAACGAGTAAGTCGACATGGCACTCCCCTCAGGGTGCCATGCCGGCCTCTCACTGCCTATGCAGTATAGGTAAGACACCCCTCTAGCAGGCCTTACAGCCCTAAGGCAGGGTGCACTATACCATAGGTGAGGGTACCAGTGCATGAGCACTGTACCCCTACAGTGTCTAAGCAAAACCTTAGACATTTTAAGTGCAGGGTAGCCATCAGAGTATATGGTCTGGGAGTCTGTTTTACACGAACTCCACAGCACCATAATGGCTACACTGAAAACTGGGAAGTTTGGTATCAAACTTCTCAGCACAATAAATGCACACTGATGCCAGTGTACATTTTATTGCAAAATACACCCTGAAGGGCACCTTAGAGGTGCCCCCTGAAACTTAACCGACTGTCTGTGTAGGCTGACTAGTTCCAGCAGCCTGCCACACTAGAGACATGTTGCTGGCCCCATGGGGAGAGTGCCTTTGTCACTCTGAGGCCAGTAACAAAGCCTGCACTGGGTGGAGATGCTAACACCTCCCCCAGGCAGGAGCTGTGACACCTGGCGGTGAGCCTCAAAGGCTCACCCCTTTGTCACAGCCCAGCAGGGCACTCCAGCTTAGTGGAGTTGCCCGCCCCCCTCCGGCCACGGCCCCCACTTTTGGCGGCAAGGCTGGAGGGAACAAAGAAAGCAACAAGGAGGACTCACTGGCCAGTCAGGACAGCCCCTAAGGTGTCCTGAGCTGAGGTGACTCTAACTTTTAGAAATCCTCCATCTTGCAGATGGAGGATTCCCCCAATAGGGTTAGGATTGTGACCCCCTCCCCTTGGGAGGAGGCACGAAGAGGGTGTACCCACCCTCAGGGCTAGTAGCCATTGGCTACTAACCCCCCAGACCTAAACACGCCCTTAAATTTAGTATTTAAGGACTACCCTGAACCCTAGAAAATTAGATTCCTGCAACAACAAGAAGAAGGACTGCCCAGCTGAAAACCCCTGCAGAGGAAGACCAGAAGACAACAACTGCCTTGGCTCCAGAAACTCACCGGCCTGTCTCCTGCCTTCCAAAGAACTCTGCTCCAGCGACGCCTTCCAAAGGGACCAGCGACCTCTGAATCCTCCGAGGACTGCCCTGCTTCGACGACGACAAGAAACTCCCGAGGACAGCGGACCGGCTCCAAAAAGACTGCAACTTTGTCTCAAGAAGCAGCTTTAAAGAACCCTGCAACTCCCCGCAAGAAGCGGGAGACTTGCAACACTGCACCCGGCGACCCCGACTCGGCTGGTGGAGAACCAACACCTCAGGGAGGACCCCCGGACTACTCTACGACTGTGAGTACCAAAACCTGTCCCCCCTGAGCCCCCACAGCGCCGCCTGCAGAGGGAATCCCGAGGCTTCCCCTGACCGCGACTCTCTGAAACCTAAGTCCCGACGCCTGGAAAAGACCCTGCACCCACAGCCCCCAGGACCTGAAGGACCGGACTTTCACTGCAGAAGTGACCCCCAGGAGTCCCTCTCCCTTGCCCAAGTGGAGGTTTCCCCGAGGAAGCCCCCCCTTGCCTGCCTGCAGCGCTGAAGAGATCCCTTGATCTCTCATAGACTAACATTGAAAACCCGACGCTTGTTTCTACACTGCACCCGGCCGCCCCCGCGCTGCTGAGGGTGAAATTTCTGTGTGGGCTTGTGTCCCCCCCGGTGCCCTACAAAACCCCCCTGGTCTGCCCTCCTAAGACGCGGGTACTTACCTGCAAGCAGACCGGAACCGGGGCACCCCCTTCTCTCCATTCTAGCCTATGCGTTTTGGGCACCACTTTGGACTCTGCACCTGACCGGCCCTGAGCTGCTGGTGTGGTGACTTTGGGGTTGCTCTGAACCCCCAACGGTGGGCTACCTTGGACCAAGAACTGAACCCTGTAAGTGTCTTACTTACCTGGTAAAACTAACAAAAACTTACCTCCCCCAGGAACTGTGAAAATTGCACTGTGTCCACTTTTAAAGTAGCTATTTGTGAATAACTTGAAAAGTATACATGCAATTGAAATGATTCAAAGTTCCTAATGTACTTACCTGCAATACTTTTCAAACAAGATATTACATGTTAAATTTGAACCTGTGGTTCTTAAAATAAACTAAGAAAAGATATTTTTCTATACAAAACCTATTGGCTGGATTTGTCTCTGAGTGTGTGTACCTCATTTATTGTCTATGTGTATGTACAACAAATGCTTAACACTACTCCTTGGATAAGCCTACTGCTCGACCACACTACCACAAAATAGAGCATTAGTATTATCTATTTTTACCACTATTTTACCTCTAAGGGGAACCCTTGGACTCTGTGCATGCTATTCCTTACTTTGAAATAGCACATACAGAGCCAACTTCCTACAATAAATATATATATATATATATATACATACACACACACACACACACATATATATATATATATATACATACATACACACACACATATATATATATATAGATATACACACACACATATATATATATATATATATATATATATATATATATATATATATATATATATATATATATATATATATATATATATATATAGATAGATAGAGAGAGAGTGTGTGAGTGTATTAGTTTATAGTAAATGATTTACCCTGTGAGAGCAGGGCTGAATATGTATGAATGCAGGATAAGTTGCTCCCATGGGTGTAGGGTTAGCGGTATGCCAGTATCTTTGCAGGGTAATCAGTGAGCTTGTGTGAGTTAAGGATGTATAAGTGCAGCACGAGAAGTGTGCCAGTCTAAGGGCATGGGGTAAGCAGTATAACTATATGAATGTAGGGTAAGTAGTGTGCATGCAGGAGTGCAGGTTAAGTGGTGGACCTGCAGGAGTGCAAGGCGAGCAGTGTGCCAATGCAAGAGCAAGGTGAGTGGTGTGTGATTATATGGAGTATTTTTTGTATGAGTGCATGGGGAGGTTTGTGTCCGTACAAGCGCAGGTTGAGTGGTGTCTGCCAGGAAAGCATTGTTCCTGTGAGAGTGCACAGGGTAAGCAGTGTGCCTGTGTGAGTGCACAGGAGTGGAGTCTGTGAGTGTAGGGTGAGAAATGTAGATGCAACCCCTCAAAACAAGCACTCCAATTGAATATCTGGAAGAGAAGTACATTTAAAAAAAAAAAAAATAAGAGTCTTGTTTGGAAAAACGTACAAAAAAAATAATAATAAATAAATAAAAACTTACATGGTAGCTTCCACTTTGATCATGGCTGCATAAAAAGAAGAAACAGTATGTAAGTAAAACACTCACTATAGACAAACATTTTACCACAAAGCTTCAGTTTCACAAACATTACTTGTCAAGGGTCTACGTGCGAGAACTCCTAAAAACATGTCTGAGCAGAACTGTATCTAACCTGACGGACAAATTTACATCATAGTGAAGGACAGTTAGATTACTGTTTTACCTTTATTACCCAGTTAGTTGTCTTGATGAAGGTTCAATAAATAAAGGATAAGCTGGAACAAAATATCATGTTGATCAGACCATGTCATCAGGGCGGAGTTGTATGGTATTTGTTTTTAACAGAGAATACTCTATGGGTAATTGGGGGAAGGCTACTCTATGGGTGACTGGGGAGGGGGGGGGACGCTTTAGTGAGAACACTTGACATGGTCAGCCAAGTAAGGAGCAATGCGCAATAATCAATGTTGCAGTCAAAAATTAAAGTGTCAGACAGGTCAGCAAAGCCATCACTAAAGGCGTTGGGGAGACCCATAAACTCATGGAAAAGTTCAGAAAAGACATCCTAAAACACTGAGCTAACCAGATTTCAGGGTTAAAGTGTCTCTATTAAGATGCAAGACAAAAAGATACAATCAAATAGTCCAAGGGCAAAACAATTATCAAACAGCCGCCAAACACCATCACGCCTCATACCCAACTCACAATCAAGACACCAGATTTCAGCGTTCCCCCAGGACTTTCTTTTATGAGTTTTATCCAAGAAAAACTGTCAATGCCATTTATACATATTTGGCTCATTTCTTCACACACTATGTGCACTACTGGCAAACCACACCAGCATGAGTGCTCCCAATATTCTATAGGCAAACGCTTAAAACAATGAAGACTAACGAGACCTTCCCGTCTGGCTTTCTTTTGTATTGCACTGACATTTTATTTCCTGGCTAACGTGTGCCAGGGGAAGTAGAACCAGTTATCTTTCGTGGGAACTACGTGTTTCCCTGCCCAAAATTAACTGTGCTACTAATTTCCTCTTATTTGAAACGAAAGGCAAATAGTCCTTATGTTGAAGCCCCAGAAAATACCACCTAGTTTCATATGGAGCAACTCCCTTTGTTATAAAGCAAGTCAGATTAGAGGTAATGAGGATCACACTTTTACAGGGCAGGATCAGATACCTGGGGGATGAAGTCGGGCTGATTGTTCCACTCACGAATGAAAGACATATGTGGAGCCCCAAGGGTCCACGGAAAAAAGGTTGGGAACCACTGATCTAGAAGGTAAAGCATGCTCAGAAGCTAAAAGACTGCCTCCAGTACCCACTGGGTACAAGAGTTTCGGGAGGTACACTGGTGATCCACAGCCAACATAGGAAAAAAGTCAACCACCTTCTTGCACAACACACCCACAAGTCCAAGGGATTGCAGCACACAATCCATTTACCACACAAAGCCAAATACTCTATAGGCATCTTTTTTATACCATGTACCAGACCTCAGAAGGCCGAGGGGCTCAGTTACAGGTAATGAACAGACCTTTTTACAAGGGAGATTTGAAAAGCAGTCTCTTCACAGGTGAAAACCTAAAAAAGGATGGTGTGCCTATGCCTGACTAATAACGCTGCAACCAATGCTGGTTGCCACATCAGCTGATTAGAGGGCAGCAGCCATGATTAAAATAGGTAATACGCAATGGGTGTCCCATTACTCTCAAAATCAAGCTGTGAGATTAAAAAAATAATAATAATAAAATAAAGGCACATCCAGTCCTAAAGTACAATAAGAGTGTCATTTTTTGGAGCTTGGACTCTTGTCCGGGACAAAGCTAAAATTAAGTCAGAAGCTGAGGAGCTGCTGTAAGGAAATGCCTCCTTGGCATGGTTGCCCCCTGACTTTTTGCCTTTGCTGATGCTATGTTTACAATTGAAAGTGTGCTGAGGCCTGCTAACCAGGCCCCAGCACCAGTGTTCTTTCCCTAACCTGTACTTTTGTATCCACAATTGGCAGACCCTGGCATCCAGATAAGTCCCTTGTAACTGGTACTTCTAGTACCAAGGGCCCTGATGCCAAGGAAGGTCTCTAAGGGCTGCAGCATGTCTTATGCCACCCTGGAGACCTCTCACTCAGCACAGACACACTGCTTGCCAGCTTGTGTGTGCTAGTGAGGACAAAACGAGTAAGTCGACATGGCACTCCCCTCAGGGGGCCATGCCAGCCTCTCACTGCCTATGCAGTATAGGTAAGACACCCCTCTAGCAGGCCTTACAGCCCTAAGGCAGGGTGCACTATACCATAGGTGAGGGTACCAGTGCATGAGCACTGTACCCCTACAGTGTCTAAGCAAAACCTTAGACATTGTAAGTGCAGGGTAGCCATAAGAGTATATGGTCTGGGAGTCTGTTTTACACGAACTCCACAGCACCATAATGGCTACACTGAAAACTGGGAAGTTTGGTATCAAACTTCTCAGCACAATAAATGCACACTGATGCCAGTGTACACTTTATTGTAAAATACACCACAGAGGGCACCTTAGAGGTGCCCCCTGAAACTTAACCGACTGTCTGTGTAGGCTGACTAGTTCCAGCAGCCTGCCACACTAGAGACATGTTGCTGGCCCCATGGGGAGAGTGCCTTTGTCACTCTGAGGCCAGTAACAAAGCCTGCACTGGGTGGAGATGCTAACACCTCCCCCAGGCAGGAGCTGTAACATCTGGCGGTGAGCCTCAAAGGCTCACCCCTTTGTCACAGCCCAGCAGGGCACTCCAGCTTAGTGGAGTTGCCCGCCCCCTCCGGCCACGGCCCCCACTTTTGGCGGCAAGGCTGGAGGGAACAAAGGAAGCAACAAGGAGGAGTCACTGGCCAGTCAGGACAGCCCCTAAGGTGTCCTGAGCTGAGGTGCCTCTAACTTTTAGAAATCCTCCATCTTGCAGATGGAGGATTCCCCCAATAGGGTTAGGATTGTGACCCCCTCCCCTTGGGAGGAGGCACAAAGAGGGTGTACCCACCCTCAGGGCTAGTAGCCATTGGCTACTAACCCCCCAGACCTAAACACGCCCTTAAATTTAGTATTTAAGGGCTACCCTGAACCCTAGAAAATTAGATTCCTGCAACAACAAGAAGAAGGACTGCCCAGCTGAAAACCCCTGCAGAGGAAGACCAGAAGACAACAACTGCCTTGGCTCCAGAAACTCACCGGCCTGTCTCCTGCCTTCCAAAGAACTCTGCTCCAGCGACGCCTTCCAAAGGGACCAGCGACCTCTGAATCCTCTGAGGACTGCCCCGCTTCGACGACGACAAGAAACTCCCGAGGACAGCGGACCTGCTCCAAAAAGACTGCAACTTTGTCTCAAGAAGCAGCTTTAAAGAACCCTGCAACTCCCCGCAAGAAGCGTGAGACTTGCAACACTGCACCCGGCGACCCCGACTCGGCTGGTGGAGAACCAACACCTCATGGAGGACCCCCGGACTACTCTACGACTGTGAGTACCAAAACCTGTCCCCCCTGAGCCCCCACAGCGCCGCCTGCAGAGGGAATCCCGAGGCTTCCCCTGACCGCGACTCTCTGAAACCTAAGTCCCGACGCCTGGAAAAGACCCTGCACCCGCAGCCCCCAGGACCTGAAGGACCGGACTTTCACTGCAGAAGTGACCCCCAGGAGTCCCTCTCCCTTGCCCAAGTGGAGGTTTCCCAGAGGAAGCCCCCCCTTGCCTGCCTGCAGCGCTGAAGAGATCCCTTGATCTCTCATAGACTAACATTGAAAACCCGACGCTTGTTTCTACACTGCACCCGGCCGCCCCGCGCTGCTGAGGGTGAAATTTCTGTGTGGGCTTGTGTCCCCCCCGGTGCCCTACAAAACCCCCCTGGTCTGCCCTCCGAAGACGCGGGTACTTACCTGCAAGCAGACCGGAACCGGGGCACCCCCTTCTCTCCATTCTAGCCTATGCGTTTTGGGCACCACTTTGAACTCTGCACCTGACCGGCCCTGAGCTGCTGGTGTGGTAACTTTGGGGTTGCTCTGAACCCCTAACGGTGGGCTACCTTGGACCAAGAACTGAACCCTGTAAGTGTCTTACTTACCTGGTAAAACTAACAAAAACTTACCTCCCCCAGGAACTGTGAAAATTGCACTAAGTGTCCACTTTTAAAACAGCTATTTGTGAATAACTTGAAAAGTATACATGCAATTGAAATGATTCAAAGTTCCTAATGTACTTACCTGCAATACCTTTCAAACAAGATATTACATGTTAAATTTGAACCTGTGGTTCTTAAAATAAACTAAGAAAATATATTTTTCTATAACAAAACCTATTGGCTGGATTTGTCTCTAAGTGTGTGTACCTCATTTATTGTCTATGTGTATGTACAACAAATGCTTAACACTACTCCTTGGATAAGCCTACTGCTCGACCACACTACCACAAAATAGAGCATTAGTATTATCTATTTTTACCACTATTTTACCTCTAAGGGGAACCCTTGGACTCTGTGCATGCTATTCCTTACTTTGAAATAGCACATACAGAGCCAACTTCCTACAGCTGCACTTTAAATACATTTTCCGATAGGTTTATCTAAAGGTCTGGAGGAAAATTCTGTCTTCTGTTCAGCTCAGAGGGCCCTTCTATGCCCAGTCAAGTCGAACAATCAATCAGTTATCTATTATCAGGACCACTGGGATTATGCAGCAGAGAAGCACCAAATTATATGGCAGGGTTGAAAAATTACATTGCATAGTGCGACACATTTATGGATAGTATTACTTCACTATTTTGTAACTTTTAAACATGGTAATGTCTTGGCAAAAAGATTTCCCCTCATCAGTACTAGTTTAGCGACCAAATACTTAAATAAGCTAGATAAAGATAACCACTTAACCTTTGGGGAGGGTCTTCCACCACATGCAAACTCATGTCTACTTAAAAATAAATAAAAAATAATAATAATAAATGTAATCCATTTGAATGAGAAACTGAATTTTTTGTTAAAATCTGCAGATTATGTAGAAGATGATTGCTAATGTGGCAAATCCATAAATACGCAAAAAAAAAAAAAAGCTGCGAAGCGTGTAATTCCTGTGATCCTGCCTACTTTATGTTTCCTAGGAGAAATTTCACACCTCTGTAAGGAACGGAGTTGGCAGACGCTATTGTTCAAAGTACAAGTTATAGCTTGACCAGTGACAACTTAGTTTTCGGTCTAGTCACTGGGAACATGCCACTCCTAATGTCACATGATCCACATCCTACCTTGTGGGCAGCAAGGCAAGTCTGGGAGTGACTTATTTAACATTTGAAATCAGAATTTTTTTATCAGTCAAAAGGGTGATTTTGACAGGTCTGTGCAACAGAGTTCAAGATGCAGCAACTAGGCTACAACAGAGTATGTCTAAAGCCAGGTCCACAAGAGCCACGTGATGCCTGCACCTCTCACGTTTTTCTATTGACACAGAAGAGTATTCTATCGAATGAGTCTTAAGTTGGCTAGTTTTTTCTGATTCAATATAAAACAACTGTGCTCATACATTGTGAGTTACATTGTTTTGATCTATTGACCTGCTTAAAACTTACTACAACCCTTTGAATACTCATGGTTTCATTACTTGAGAAGAGTCTATATGTTTATAACAAAATTTCAGACTTTGTCCTGACTATGTTCTCGTGTACTTTTCTGGCGAGTGGGGACGGAAACGTTGACACAGCGATCACCACATTATTATTATTTTTTTTTTTTTTTTAATCACAAGGAGTTACAAATCCCTTGCCTTAAAGTGATCTTCTTTGAATTTTAAGGAGGACTGTTTCATTGGGAGATCCTGTGGCACCTCACATTGGACTTTGTTATAATATGAATGTTACTATGGTAAAGTGGGATTTATTTCATTTCTTTGACCCTGTATAACAGATTTTCTTTGAGTGATCATTAGGTAATTGTACTTGACATTATTATATATATATATCTCAATCACACACACACACACACACACAAATGGAACACCTCACATATTATACAATCTATTATTGATTAGCTATGCATTGCATTTGACGAGGAAAGCAGATATATTCTTTACTGCTATTTTGTAAGCAAAATACTGTGTAGAAATATTCTCCAGGTAATTATTTTGTGTATTTATGCAGTTCACAAGTGGCATTTAAATCTCCATGTCATGGGTGGTCTTCTTCACCCTATAATATGGCTATCTAGGAAAGTTAAATGTGCCAATCAGGTTTCAAAATGCTTTAGGGTTCTGAGCACTGGATAGCAATGTCCCTATGTTAGTGTTCAAGATCACCAGCAGGTCAGTCGCTCCCCCCCTCCCCCCCCCAAACAAATAAATAAATAAATAGATAGGCAGAAGCATTTCTAACAGTCATTTCTCTGCCCATTTGGCACCTTACCTGGATTAATTGCACCCTTGCCTCATTTTACCTATGTAAACAGTCTTTCATGAAGCATTAAATGAGTGCCAGTGTTTATTCATCAGCCAAGAGGATCAAAGAATCAAAGTTCCATTCCAAAAGGTAAGTATGAGACAGGAGATTAGTGAAGAATCAAATATACCTTCAGAAGTGCATTAAAAAAAAAAAGGGTGCACGGCAATGTATCGTTTTATCTCCCACTTCTATCTGAACCAACAATATTTACCTTCCAGGTCTTCAAGTTCTTTTGGTTTTGCCCAACGGGATTCTTTTGTCTGAGAGTTGTAATAATAAGACTTCCCAGAATCAGACTTGAATTCTTTCCAGGGACATTTTGATAACAATTGCTAAATTTAAAGAAAAAAACAATTCATTAAAAAGTATCCATGTTCTTAAAATTAAATGATAAAGTGAATCCAAACAGGAAGAAAATAGGCCCAAAATGGGTAAAACATCTAGTGCTAGACCAGGACTCTGTGTACCCTACAGCCCATCAAGAGATGTAGAAACTTTGAAACTGTTTCACAATGTTAAAGGTTTGCACAGTCTAACACCTTGCAAGCACATGGGGCACACACTTTCTTTGTGAGGATGACAACTCTTAACAGGTCCTTCAGACAAAAGGAAGTATGTTAAGGGAATGTTTAAAAGCTTGGGATAAGAACAAGTCTCAATAAAGATAACTTAATCCAGCTTCTATGCCAGCTAAACTCCATTCTGCCTGGCTCTGGCCCTGTTAAGTAAATTCCACAGTAGAAAGAAAAAGAAAATGTCAGGAAGCCCATTACATTAAGCAAATAAATGCTTCTGATCTTCTTAGGTGAACTGTACATGAATCCTAGAATCACAAAGAGCCTCAAAGATTCAAACTATGTTCAGGTGAGCCCACAAAGTTGCAATACAGATATATTAAGGGCACATGTTCATAAAATACTACAAAGTAACCAGGTCTCTGGGGAGACTAATGTTGCAAGGGGTAGCAGTGCTGGGGAAAAAGAAACAATAACCCTTGCAACTGAGGCATTCCAGGCTACTCTCTGAGCAACCTCCAAACCAAAAACTAAGTGTAACAGGCAAATAATGATAAAGTTCTATCTATGTACATTAGGATGGCATAATGATCATCAATGCAATTTTGTTTTTTGGTCGGGGGAATTACAAATTCATGTTAAGTTTCTGCATGATATACTCTTTTTGTGTACTCTTAACATGGTATGGTCAGTGCTGGACTTGCAGTACTATAGGTATTCCCTGTAGGACTGGAAGAGTAAGCGCAAATGTGTTACTGAGTGTAGGAAGTTGGCTCTGTATGTGCTATTTCAAAGTAAGGAATAGCATGCACAGAGTCCAAGGGTTCCCCTTAGAGGTAAAATAGTGGTAAAAATAGATAATACTAATGCTCTATTTTGTGGTAGTGTGGTCGAGCAGTAGGCTTATCCAAGGAGTAGTGTTAAGCATTTGTTGTACATACACATAGACAATAAATGAGGTACACACACTCAGAGACAAATCCAGCCAATAGGTTTTTATATAGAAAAATATCTTTTCTTAGTTTATTTTAAGAACCACAGGTTCAAATTTAACATGTAATATCTTGTTTAAAAGGTATTGCAGGTAAGTACATTAGGAACTTTGAATTATTTCAATTGCATGTATACTTTTCAAGTTATTCACAAATAGCTACTTTAAAAGTGGACACAGTGCAATTTTCACAGTTCCTGGGGGAGGTAAGTTTTTGTTAGTTTTACCAGGTAAGTAAGACACTTACAGGGTTCAGTTCTTGGTCCAAGGTAGCCCACCGTTGGGGGTTCAGAGCAACCCCAAAGTTACCACACCAGCAGCTCGGGGCCGGTCAGGTGCAGAGTTCAAAGTGGTGCCCAAAACGCATAGGCTAGAATGGAGAGAAGGGGGTGCCCCGGTTCCGGTCTGCTTGCAGGTAAGTACCCGCGTCTTCGGAGGGCAGACCAGGGGGGTTTTGTAGGGCACCGGGGGGGACACAAGCCCACACAGAAATTTCACCCTCAACAGCGCGGGGGCGGCCGGGTGCAGTGTAGAAACAAGCGTCGGGTTTGCAATGTTAGTCTATGAGAGATCAACGGATCTCTTCAGCGCTGCAGGCAGGCAAGGGGGGGCTTCCTCGGGGAAACCTCCACTTGGGCAAGGGAGAGGGACTCCTGGGGGTCACTTCTCCAGTGAAAGTCCGGTCCTTCAGGTCCTGGGGGCTGCGGGTGCAGGGTCTTTTCCAGGCGTCGGGACTTAGGTTTCAGAGAGTCGCGGTCAGGGGAAGCCTCGGGATTCCCTCTGCAGGCGGCGCTGTGGGGGGCTCAGGGGGGACAGGTTTTGGTACTCACAGTCGGAGAGTAGTCCGGGGGTCCTCCCTGAGGTGTTGGTTCTCCACCAGCCGAGTCGGGGCGCCGGGTGCAGTGTTGCAAGTCTCACGCTTCTTGCGGGGAGTTGCAGGGGTCTTTAAAGCTGCTCCTTGAAACAAAGTTGCAGTCTTTTTGGAGCAGGTCCGCTGTCCTCGGGAGTTTCTTGTCTTTTTCGAAGCAGGGCAGTCCTCAGAGGAGTCAGAGGTCGCTGGTCCCTTGGAAGGCGTCGCTGGAGCAGAGTTCTTTGGAAGGCAGGAGACAGGCCGGTGAGTTTCTGGAGCCAAGGCAGTTGTTGTCTTCTGGTCTTCCTCTGCAGGGTTTTTCAGCTAGGCAGTCCTTCTTCTTGTAGTTGCAGGAATCTAATTTTCTAGGGTTCAGGGTAGCCCTTAAATACTAAATTTAAGGGCGTGTTTAGGTCTGGGGGGTTAGTAGCCAATGGCTACTAGCCCTGAGGGTGGGTACACCCTCTTTGTGCCTCCTCCCAAGGGGAGGGGGTCACAATCCTAACCCTATTGGGGGAATCCTCCATCTGCAAGATGGAGGATTTCTAAAAGTTAGAGGCACCTCAGCTCAGGACACCTTAGGGCCTGTCCTGACTGGCCAGTGACTCCTCCTTGTTGCTTCCTTTGTTCCCTCCAGCCTTGCCGCCAAAAGTGGGGGCCGTGGCCGGAGGGGGCGGGCAACTCCACTAAGCTGGAGTGCCCTGCTGGGCTGTGACAAAGGGGTGAGCCTTTGAGGCTCACCGCCAGGTGTCACAGCTCCTGCCTGGGGGAGGTGTTAGCATCTCCACCCAGTGCAGGCTTTGTTACTGGCCTCAGAGTGACAAAGGCACTCTCCCCATGGGGACAGCAACATGTCTCTAGTGTGGCAGGCTGCTGGAACTAGTCAGCCTACACAGATAGTTGGTTAAGTTTCAGGGGGCACCTCTAAGGTGCCCTCTGTGGTGTATTTTACAATAAAATGTACACTGGCATCAGTGTGCATTTATTGTGCTGAGAAGTTTGATACCAAACTTCCCAGTTTTCAGTGCAGCCATTATGGTGCTGTGGAGTTCGTGTAAAACAGACTCCCAGACCATATACTCTTATGGCTACCCTGCACTTACAATGTCTAAGGTTTTGCTTGGACACTGTAGGGGCACAGTGCTCATGCACTGGTACCCTCACCTATGGTATAGTGCACCCTGCCTTAGGGCTGTAAGGCCTGCTAGAGGGGTGTCTTACCTATCCTGCATAGGCAGTGAGAGGCTGGCATGGCACCCTGAGGGGAGTGCCATGTCGACTTACTCATTTTGTTCTCACTAGCACACACAAGCTGGTAAGCAGTGGGTCTGTGCTGAGTGAGGGGTCTCTAGGGTGGCATAATACATGCTGCAGCCCTTAGAGACCTTCCCTGGCATCAGGGCCCTTGGTACCAGAGGTACCAGTTACAAGGGACTTATCTGGATGCCAGGGTGTGCCAATTGTGGAAACAATGGTACATTTTAGGTGAAAGAACACTGGTGCTGGGGCCTGGTTAGCAGGGTCCCAGCACACTTCTCAGTCAAGTCAGCATCAGTACCAGGCAAAAAGTGGGGGGTAACTGTAACAGGGAGCCATTTCTTTACACAAGCCCCCCCCAGCCCACAGGCCAGGAGACTCAGCCAAAGCTGGAAGAGTCTTCCTAGTCTGTCAGGCGAGGAAGAGTAGAGGAAATGTCTGGTTTGTTGCAGGGCCTACTCTGCCTTACATCCTCCTGTTCAGGTCATTCCCTCTGGGGAACTGACCCACTTCCACAGTGATAGGACCTAGTCTGAACTGCCTCTTGTCTGTGCTTTATATGTCTTTACCCATTCTCTCTATTTTGAGGTCAGAGGTATTCACCTCTGCTAATCCTATCTTAGCCAGGGTCACCCCTAGCTTACCCAAAGAGGTTACCCAGAGCTGGAGTAACCCCACCATGACCAACAGGGTCAGAGGGCCTAACTTGTTATTTGGCATGGGGTCAGACCACCATGCCAAGGATAGTGCAGCCATAAAGGCTAACACCCAGCAGAGGCCACTGACAGCTGTCAGTGCCCAGAACCACACCTTTAGCTCTTCACCTACAAGGGAAGGGGCTAAGTTACAGGCTTCTTTGGGTTCAGGGTGCCTGTCTGCTGTATTAGAGTGGGGGGTTACCACATCTTGTAGTAAACACCCTTCTTCCACTCTTTCTTCTGTTAGCTGAGGAGCCACCCACTCAGGCTTAACAGTTGCCTGACTAGCCAGGACTTCTTGTGGGTCAGGTTGGACTTTATCAGAGCCATTTTTGGAGTTCTCCCCTACTGGAGCAGAATCTCCTTGGCTTGCTGGAACCTTGGCTAAAGGTTGTCCACCTTTCCTACTCTGTTTCCTTTTCTTTTTCTTCTGGGGCCTATTTACTGCAGAGGCAGGCACTCCAGAATCCTTGGGAGAGGACTGGCCCTGGACCAGTTCTTCTCTTAGGCTCTGACTAACCTCTGGGTAGTCATTTCCAAGGAGACAATCAAGGGGGAGGTCTGTACTGACTACCACCCTTCTCCAGCTAAAAGTTCCACCCACTTCTATGGGCACAAGAGCCACAGGCCTATTAGTGACCCTGTCTGGGCTAACTCTTACTCTGGCCATCTCACCTGGGATGTACTGGTTTGAGAGCACCAGCCTGTCATGCACAATAGTGTGACTGGCACAAGTGTCTCTCAGGGCAGTGGCTGGGATTCCATTCACCTGTAGGTGGTGGAAGTGTCTACTTCCCTCTGGAATCTCCAACTCACCTGTTGGGCCCTTTTTCCAGTTGAAGGCTATGAAGACCTCCTCATCTGAGGAGTCATCCCCAATGGCTACACTGGTCACCCCTGGGATTTTGCTAGGGGGTTTGTTTTTGGGACAAGAAGTGTCCTTGGTGTGGTGCCCTGTCTGTTTACAGTTATGGCACCATGCCTTAGTGGCATCCCAGCTTTTACCCTGGTACCCACCTTTGTTTTGGGTTGTGTCTCTGGGCCCACCCACTTGGTCTGGTTTTTGGGGGCCTACAGGGGACTCTTTTTCTTTGTTTCTAGTGTCACCCACTTTCTCCTGGGGAGGCTTTGTAACCCCTTTCTTTTGGTCACCCCCAGTGGAAGTTTTGGTTACCCTAGTCTTGACCCAGTGGTCTGCCTTCTTTCCCAATTCTTGGGGAGAAATTGGACCTAGGTCTACCAGATACTGATGCAACTTTTCATTGAAGCAGTTACTTAAAATGTGTTCTTTCATAAACAAATTATAAAGCCCAACATAGTCATACACTTCATTTCCAGTTACCCAACCATCCAGTGTTTTCACTGAGTAGTCAACATAATCAACCCAGGTCTGGCTCGAGGATTTTTGAGCCCCCCTGAATCTAATTCTATACTCCTCAGTGGAGAATCCAAAGCCCTCAATCAGGGTACCCTTCATGAGGTCATAAGATTCTGCATCTTTTCCAGAGAGTGTGAGGAGTCTATCCCTACACTTTCCTGTGAACATTTCCCAAAGGAGAGCACCCCAGTGAGATTTGTTCACTTTTCTGGTTACACAAGCCCTCTCAAAAGCTGTGAACCATTTGGTGATGTCATCACCATCTTCATATTTAGTTACAATCCCTTTGGGGATTTTCAACATGTCAGGAGAATCTCTGACCCTATTTATGTTGCTGCCACCATTGATGGGTCCTAGGCCCATCTCTTGTCTTTCCCAAGCCAATCTTTTGGCCATCCTGGCTAACTGGATGTCCTCTTCACTGGAGTTATCCTCAGTGATTTCAGAGGTGTTGGTCTCTCCTATGAGGGAACCAGCATCTCTGACTATTATTTTTGGAGTCAGGGTTTGAGAGACCCTGTTCTCCCTAGATAGGACTGGTAGGGGGGAATTTTCCTCCAAGTCACTATCCTCTTCCTCTGAGTTGCCACCCTCAGAGGGGTTGGCCTTTTCAAACTCTGCCAAAAGCTCCTGGAGCTGTATTTTGGTAGGTTTGGGGCCCATTGTTATTTTCTTTATTTTACAGAGTGACCTTAGCTCCCTCATCTTAAGATGGAGGTAAGGTGTGGTGTCGAGTTCCACCACAGTCACATCTGTGCTAGACATTTTGCTTCTAAAAGTTGGAATACTTTTTAAGAATCTACAACTGGTTCTAGAATCTAATTCAAACTTTTACAAACTTTTAAACTCTAAAAGAAATGCTAAACAGGATCTAACACAAGGCCCTAGCAGGTCTTTTAAGAATTTAGAAAACTTTTCAAATTGCAAAAATCAATTTCTAATGACAATTTTGGGATTTGTCGTGTGATCAGGTATTGGCTGAGTAGTCCAGCAAATGCAAAGTCTTGTACCCCACCGCTGATCCACCAATGTAGGAAGTTGGCTCTGTATGTGCTATTTCAAAGTAAGGAATAGCATGCACAGAGTCCAAGGGTTCCCCTTAGAGGTAAAATAGTGGTAAAAATAGATAATACTAATGCTCTATTTTGTGGTAGTGTGGTCGAGCAGTAGGCTTATCCAAGGAGTAGTGTTAAGCATTTGTTGTACATACACATAGACAATAAATGAGGTACACACACTCAGAGACAAATCCAGCCAATAGGTTTTGTATAGAAAAATATATTTTCTTAGTTTATTTTAAGAACCACAGGTTCAAATTTAACATGTAATATCTTGTTTAAAAGGTATTGCAGGTAAGTACATTAGGAACTTTGAATCATTTCAATTGCATGTATACTTTTCAAGTTATTCACAAATAGCTACTTTAAAAGTGGACACTTAGTGCAATTTTCACAGTTCCTGGGGGAGGTAAGTTTTTGTTAGTTTTACCAGGTAAGTAAGACACTTACAGGGTTCAGTTCTTGGTCCAAGGTAGCCCACCGTTGGGGGTTCAGAGCAACCCCAAAGTTACCACACCAGCAGCTCAGGGCCGGTCAGGTGCAGAGTTCAAAGTGGTGCCCAAAACGCATAGGCTAGAATGGAGAGAAGGGGGTGCCCCGGTTCCGGTCTGCTTGCAGGTAAGTACCCGCGTCTTCGGAGGGCAGACCAGGGGGGTTTTGTAGGGCACCGGGGGGGACACAAGCCCACACAGAAATTTCACCCTCAACAGCGCGGGGGCGGCCGGGTGCAGTGTAGAAACAAGCGTCGGGTTTGCAATGTTAGTCTATGAGAGATCAACGGATCTCTTCAGCGCTGCAGGCAGGCAAGGGGGGGCTTCCTCGGGGAAACCTCCACTTGGGCAAGGGAGAGGGACTCCTGGGGGTCACTTCTACAGTGAAAGTCCGGTCCTTCAGGTCCTGGGGGCTGCGGGTGCAGGGTCTTTTCCAGGCGTCGGGACTTAGGTTTCAGAGAGTCGCGGTCAGGGGAAGCCTCGGGATTCCCTCTGCAGGCGGCGCTGTGGGGGCTCAGGGGGGACAGGTTTTGGTACTCACAGTCGGAGAGTAGTCCGGGGGTCCTCCCTGAGGTGTTGGTTCTCCACCAGCCGAGTCGGGGTCGCCGGGTGCAGTGTTGCAAGTCTCACGCTTCTTGCGGGGAGTTGCAGGGGTCTTTAAAGCTGCTCCTTGAAACAAAGTTGCAGTCTTTTTGGAGCAGGTCCGCTGTCCTCGGGAGTTTCTTGTCTTTTTCGAAGCAGGGCAGTCCTCAGAGGAGTCAGAGGTCGCTGGTCCCTTGGAAGGCGTCGCTGGAGCAGAGTTCTTTGGAAGGCAGGAGACAGGCCGGTGAGTTTCTGGAGCCAAGGCAGTTGTTGTCTTCTGGTCTTCCTCTGCAGGGGTTTTCAGCTAGGCAGTCCTTCTTGTAGTTGCAGGAATCTAATTTTCTAGGGTTCAGGGTAGCCCTTAAATACTAAATTTAAGGGCGTGTTTAGGTCTGGGGGGTTAGTAGCCAATGGCTACTAGCCCTGAGGGTGGGTACACCCTCTTTGTGCCTCCTCCCAAGGGGAGGGGGTCACAATCCTAACCCTATTGGGGGAATCCTCCATCTGCAAGATGGAGGATTTCTAAAAGTTAGAGGCACCTCAGCTCAGGACACCTTAGGGGCTGTCCTGACTGGCCAGTGACTCCTCCTTGTTGCTTCCTTTGTTCCCTCCAGCCTTGCCGCCAAAAGTGGGGGCCGTGGCCGGAGGGGGCGGGCAACTCCACTAAGCTGGAGTGCCCTGCTGGGCTGTGACAAAGGGGTGAGCCTTTGAGGCTCACCGCCAGGTGTCACAGCTCCTGCCTGGGGGAGGTGTTAGCATCTTCACCCAGTGCAGGCTTTGTTACTGGCCTCAGAGTGACAAAGGCACTCTCCCCATGGGGACAGCAACATGTCTCTAGTGTGGCAGGCTGCTGGAACTAGTCAGCCTACACAGATAGTTGGTTAAGTTTCAGGGGGCACCTCTAAGGTGCCCTCTGTGGTGTATTTTACAATAAAATGTACACTGGCATCAGTGTGCATTTATTGTGCTGAGAAGTTTGATACCAAACTTCCCAGTTTTCAGTGCAGCCATTATGGTGCTGTGGAGTTCGTGTAAAACAGACTCCCAGACCATATACTCTTATGGCTACCCTGCACTTACAATGTCTAAGGTTTTGCTTGGACACTGTAGGGGCACAGTGCTCATGCACTGGTACCCTCACCTATGGTATAGTGCACCCTGCCTTAGGGCTGTAAGGCCTGCTAGAGGGGTGTCTTACCTATCCTGCATAGGCAGTGAGAGGCTAGCATGGCACCCTGAGGGGAGTGCCATGTCGACTTACTCATTTTGTTCTCACTAGCACACACAAGCTGGTAAGCAGTGGGTCTGTGCTGAGTGAGGGGTCTCTAGGGTGGCATAATACATGCTGCAGCCCTTAGAGACCTTCCCTGGCATCAGGGCCCTTGGTACCAGAGGTACCAGTTACAAGGGACTTATCTGGATGCCAGGGTGTGCCAATTGTGGAAACAATGGTACATTTTAGGTGAAAGAACACTGGTGCTGGGGCATGGTTAGCAGGGTCCCAGCACACTTCTCAGTCAAGTCAGCATCAGTACCAGGCAAAAAGTGGGGGGTAACTGCAACAGGGAGCCATTTCTTTACACTGAGGAAAGAAATTTTACGGCAGTGTTGCAATGTCATACTCTGAAATAAGATAAGGAGCGGGACAGGGACAAAACTGTAATAAAAGTAAAATGTTGTTGCTTTTATTACATGTCAGACACCAGTAACAACTTCAACAGGCCACCACTCACCCACTTTCCAGGCTCCTGGGGTGTAACGTAATATCAGAACAGTCCTTCTTATATCCAGGACATCAGTCCTTGTGAAAATACAAGCAGACAACAGTGCTATGCCTTTCTTTGTTTCCAGGTCTCACACTCAGGGTATGCTTTTGCACTCCATTTTACTTCTAATTAATTCTAAAAACAAATGGGAGGGGCAGGGGGTGTTGCTTTTTTTTATGAGGAATGGGCATTCACATTACATTAGAAATTCAAGTTATTTCATAACGTGGTGCAAAGGCCTGCGAGGGACTCGTTCGGCAGTGCATTTCTTTGAATTTTATGAGCAGTGGAGGTTCCCACTTTGGGACGAATTTAGTAGGGCATCTATATTTTCTTCAGGTGCCCAGACTATCGCTGACCGAAGTGGGAGGAATGGTTGCTGCTTGTTCTACCTATAGAGATTAGTTATGGACAGCAGTAGAATAGGTGTTTACTGAGGCCTGCCTGGGGAAAGCTGAAAGTACTTGCCTAGTGAGAGATCCCCATTTACAGAACTTTTGTATTTCGATACATCTATATGTTTTTTTGTAAAAAAAAAAATGTTTTGACCGGAGTGTGAGCTCATGGACCCCGATTTTCATTACGTCCGGTCCGCTCAGCCTTTCATTTTAGCTAAGTCACTAATGTAAGCACCACTGACTGGTCTAACGGCAGACATTTGTTGTTTAATTTCCAAGAGGCTCAGAGCTGGGTGTCCACCTTTCAAATACACATTGTGTTAGGTCAACACCATGAAAAAAATCTTTTATAAATGATTCCTTGAGAAGGGAGTGTAACCACCTTTTATTAAGAGGCCTTACGTAATCACCAACTAGGGATTTGGGCATACAGAAATGGGTGTACGTGTATTGTGCTTCAGACCGGTGTGAGGCAGGCTGTACCCCCACCCCTTTAGTGGTTTGGCACCCTTGCTGCACCGGATCACTATGCAATGTATGTTGGCGAAGTCTGTCTTATCTTTTGTACCTTCTATTCTCTGGTTTGCCCTTTTTGTTCTCTCTGTAAGAATGTGTGCGGGTATGACAGAGTATTCTGGTCCACTCTACTTTCATCATTTTCTATGCTTTAAAAGTTAATACATTTGAATATATAGTGAAAATGTGCTTTAAAATGCACCATTTTTCCATCTTTGGGAGGTTGAGAACCTCCCAACACCCCTGAAGTGGTCAGGCTTACTTGCTATTCACAGTATGAGGGTCTGGGGTCTGACAGAATTTGCCTGGGCTGCTTTGCCTTCCCAGTCCAGCCCTGCTTTAAGTTAAAGCAAACCCACAGCTGGAATGCCAATGTATAGGTGTGTGGGGCAAACCCTGGAACTCATAGGGCGACTGCAAGAAAAGCCCAATAGGTGGATGCCTAATGTTTTGCCGCGCTTTCCAGTTAAGCTTGACAGGATTTGGTAAGCAGGATGCAACAAAATGCTTTCTAGAGATATTGGAAACATATGGCTACCTAAACTGACGCTCTACATATTTTCAATTCTCATTGAATGAATTAATAGTATATAGTACCATTTCGGGGGTAGAATCGTAGATGGTGGGGTGAGGACAGGGAGAGTTGTTCACAGGAGAGATTAAAGCAGATTAATGATTTTAACATCCCTAGGTGTGAATTGATATGCTCAGAGATTACCTTGCTGGACTTGTCAGAATGGAGGATCAGAGATTAAGAGAAGTGCCTAAGAACCTCAGGTCCAAACTCAGACAAGGGGTAACAAGCAACAGAAGTGTGTTAGGGTGCAGCAGGGCAATCCTTGTTTGAAGACTTGTCACCAGAACCTCAGGCGCCAAATATTAAGAGGAGCTCAATTAATTCCAAGAACTTCCCTTTTAGTCCAGTTGCATGTACAAAAGCTTTTCTGGCATTTTTAGGAAGATGTTTTGCCATATGCCTGAACATTTTTACATCCCAGTGCATCCTATCATCACTTAGCTCAACAATCTGCAAACCTGCTAGAGCTGCTCAATTTACTCTAGCTTTTTGTTGAAATCGTAAGAGCGGCTACTTCCCACTCTCTCCGAGCTTTTTGGAACAGAGGTGGATGTATCTTTCCTATTCAGAAGTCAGGAGGTTCTATATTTATCCTTGTGGGGGAACCTACTAGGAAGAGGGCCATTCATGTCCCCATTATTCATAACACCCATGGATTCATTAAGTTTGGTACAAATATGAAGGATGCATGTAAAACTCACATACAAGTTGTAAGGAAATGCCTCCTTGGCATGGTTGCCCCCTGACTTTTTGCCTTTGCTGATGCTATGTTTACAATTGAAACTGTGCTGAGGCCTGCTAACCAGGCCCCAGCACCAGTGTTCTTTCCCTAACCTGTACTTTTGTATCCACAATTGGCAGACCCTGGCATCCAGATAAGTCCCTTGTAACTGGTACTTCTAGTACCAAGGGCCCTGATGCCAAGGAAGGTCTCTAAGGGCTGCAGCATGTCTTATGCCACCCTGGAGACCTCTCACTCAGCACAGACACACTGCTTGCCAGCTTGTGTGTGCTAGTGAGGACAAAACGAGTAAGTCGACATGGCACTCCCCTCAGGGTGCCATGCCAGCCTCTCACTGCCTATGCAGTATAGGTAAGACACCCCTCTAGCAGGCCTTACAGCCCTAAGGCAGGGTGCACTATACCATAGGTGAGGGTACCAGTGCATGAGCATGGTACCCCTACAGTGTCTAAACAAAACCTTAGACATTGTAAGTGCAGGGTAGCCATAAGAGTATATGGTCTGAGAGTTTGTCAAACACGAACTCCACAGCACCATAATGGCTACACTGAAAACTGGGAAGTTTGGTATCAAACTTCTCAGCACAATAAATGCACACTGATGCCAGTGTACATTTTATTGCAAAATACACCCCAGAGGGCACCTTAGAGGTGCCCCCTGAAACTTAACCGACTATCTGTGTAGGCTGACTAGTTCCAGCAGCCTGCCACACTAGAGACATGTTGCTGGCCCCATGGGGAGAGTGCCTTTGTCACTCTGAGGCCAGTAACAAAGCCTGCACTGGGTGGAGATGCTAACACCTCCCCCAGGCAGGAGCTGTAACACCTGGCGGTGAGCCTCAAAGGCTCACCCCTTTGTCACAGCACCGCAGGACACTCCAGCTAGTGGAGTTGCCCGCCCCCTCCGGCCCGGCCCCCACTTTTGGCGGCAAGGCCGGAGAAAATAATGAGAATAACAAGGAGGAGTCACTGGCCAGTCAGGACAGCCCCTAAGGTGTCCTGAGCTGAGGTGACTAACTTTTAGAAATCCTCCATCTTGCAGATGGAGGATTCCCCCAATAGGGTTAGGATTGTGACCCCCTCCCCTTGGGAGGAGACACAAAGAGGGTGTACCCACCCTCAGGGCTAGTAGCCATTGGCTACTAACCCCCCCAGACCTAAACACGCCCTTAAATTTAGTATTTAAGGGCTACCCTGAACCCTAGAAAATTAGATTCCTGCAACTACAAGAAGAAGGATGTAGGAAGTTGGCTCTGTATGTGCTATTTCAAAGTAAGGAATAGCATGCACAGAGTCCAAGGGTTCCCCTTAGAGGTAAGATAGTGGCAAAAAGAGATAATACTAATGCTCTATTTTGTGGTAGTGTGGTCGAGCAGTAGGCTTATCCAAGGAGTAGTGTTAAGCATTTGTTGTACATACACATAGACAATAAATGAGGTACACACACTCAGAGACAAATCCAGCCAATAGGTTTTTGTATAGAAAAATATCTTTTCTTAGTTTATTTTAAGAACCACAGGTTCAAATTCTACATGTAATATCTCATTCGAAAGGTATTGCAGGTAAGTACTTTAGGAACTTCAAATCATCAAAATTGCATGTATACTTTTCAAGTTATTCACAAATAGCTGTTTTAAAAGTGGACACTTAGTGCAATTTTCACAGTTCCTAGGGGAGGTAAGTATTTGTTAGGTTAACCAGGTAAGTAAGACACTTACAGGGCTTAGTTCTTGGTCCAAGGTAGCCCACCGTTGGGGGTTCAGAGCAACCCCAAAGTCACCACACCAGCAGCTCAGGGCCGGTCAGGTGCAGAGTTCAAAGTGGTGCCCAAAACGCATAGGCTAGAATGGAGAGAAGGGGGTGCCCCGGTTCCGGTCTGCTTGCAGGTAAGTACCCGCGTCTTCGGAGGGCAGACCAGGGGGGTTTTGTAGGGCACCGGGGGGGACACAGGTCCACACAGAAATTTCACCCTCAGCGGCGCGGGGGCGGCCGGGTGCAGTGTAGAACCAAGCGTCGGGTTCGCAATGTTAGTCTATGAGAGATCTCGGGATCTCTTCAGCGCTGCAGGCAGGCAAGGGGGGGATTCCTCGGGGAAACCTCCACTTGGGCAAGGGAGAGGGACTCCTGGGGGTCACTTCTCCAGTGAAAGTCCGGTCCTTCAGGTCCTGGGGGCTGCGGGTGCAGGGTCTCTCCCAGGCGTCGGGACTTTAGGTTCAAAGAGTCGCGGTCAGGGGAAGCCTCGGGATTCCCTCTGCAGGCGGCGCTGTGGGGGCTCAGGGGGGACAGGTTTTGGTACTCACAGTATCAGAGTAGTCCTGGGGTCCCGCCTGAGGTGTCGGATCTCCACCAGCCGAGTCGGGGTCGCCGGGTGCAGTGTTGCAAGTCTCACGCTTCTTGCGGGGAGCTTGCAGGGTTCTTTAAAGCTGCTGGAAACAGAGTCGCAGCCTTTCTTGGAGCAGGTCCGCTGTCCTCGGGAGTTTCTTGTCTTTTCGAAGCAGGGGCAGTCCTCAGAGGATGTCGAGGTCGCTGGTCCCTTTGGAAGGCGTCGCTGGAGCAGGATCTTTGGAAGGCAGGAGACAGGCCGGTGAGTTTCTGGAGCCAAGGCAGTTGTCGTCTTCTGGTCTTCCGCTGCAGGGGTTTTCAGCTGGGCAGTCCTCCTTCTTGTAGTTGCAGGAATCTAATTTTCTAGGGTTCAGGGTAGCCCTTAAATACTAAATTTAAGGGCGTGTTTAGGTCTGGGGGGTTAGTAGCCAATGGCTACTAGCCCTGAGGGTGGGTACACCCTCTTTGTGCCTCCTCCCAAGGGGAGGAGGCCACGATCCTAACCCTATTGGGGGAATCCTCCATCTGCAAGATGGAGGATTTCTAAAAGTTAGTCACTTCAGCTCAGGACACCTTAGGGGCTGTCCTGACTGGCCAGTGACTCCTCCTTGTTTTTCTCATTATTTTCTCCGGCCTTGCCGCCAAAAGTGGGGCCTGGCCGGAGGGGGTGGGCAACTCCACTAGCTGGAGTGTCCTGCTGGGTTGGCACAAAGGAGGTGAGCCTTTGAGGCTCACCGCCAGGTGTGACAATTCCTGCCTGGGGGAGGTGTTAGCATCTCCACCCAGTGCAGGCTTTGTTACTGGCCTCAGAGTGACAAAGGCACTTTCCCCATGGGGCCAGCAACATGTCTCGGTTTGTGGCAGGCTGCTAAAACTAGTCAGCCTACACAGATAGTCGGTTAAGTTTCAGGGGGCACCTCTAAGGTGCCCTCTGGGGTGTATTTGACAATAAAATGTACACTGGCATCAGTGTGCATTTATTGTGCTGAGAAGTTTGACAAATTCCCAGACCATATACTCTTATGGCTACCCTGCACTTACAATGTCTAAGGTTTTGTTTAGACACTGTAGGGGTACCATGCTCATGCACTGGTACCCTCACCTATGGTATAGTGCACCCTGCCTTAGGGCTGTAAGGCCTGCTAGAGGGGTGTCTTACCTATACTGCATAGGCAGTGAGAGGCTGGCATGGCACCCTGAGGGGAGTGCCATGTCGACTTACTCGTTTTGTCCTCACTAGCACACACAAGCTGGCAAGCAGGGTGTCTGCATGGTTGTCATTCTACTTCTGGACTGAGCAAAAGCCTATGGAATGGCATTGCGGCTTGACCTGAACGGTGACCGACCTGCCTGCAAATATAATAGGACTGTGAGAGTCAGGTGAACGGCCTTGATCAAAAGTTACCTTGATTGTATCCTTCCACTGCACACTAAGGGGCAGATTTATGAAAAGCCGCACTTCACCTAGTGCAGCGCCACTTTTCTTGCGCCCCTTAGCACCCCCTAATGCCACCATGGTGGCACCATATTTAAAATACAGCGTACCATGGCAGTAGTTAGGGTGACTAGCATCAATTTTTTACGCTAATCCTGCAAAGCCCCAGACTAGCGTAAAAAATTAGGACGCTAATCCTACAGAGCACCCAGAGGCACACTGTAATCAATGGGATCCTCTTTTTAACACCTGCACTTAGCAGGCATTAAATTTTTTTTTAGATGAAAATAGGGCAAAGGAATCTGATTCCTTTGCACCATTCTTACAGCCCCCCTTAGCGCCAGAACGCCCCCCTTGTATAAATTATGCCTGGCACAAGCATAATGTGGCGCAAAGAATTACAAAGTGGCACAATGCAAGCACTGCGCCACTTGTAAATTTGGAGCAGTGTTTTTTCCCCTTCCAATGCCACATTAGTGTGTAAAAAAAAAAAAATACGCTAATGTGGAGCTGAAACGGCGCAAGGCCACCATAAATCTGGGCCTAAGTAACTAACAATTTCACCTGTTTTGCATAAGAACTCCATGAGAGTATACTTGTTTTCCAGCTTTCCTTCTCTACGCTGCATGCCCGCCGCTCCATTTTTTTTAATGTACTTCCCCCAACCATGCCCTCTCAGTCCCTATTGCTCTCCCCTTGTATACTTCTCCACAATCCCACTGTTGATATCACTGTCATGTGCTTTTTCTCTCATACGATTCTCTACTCACCCCCAATGCAATGGTTCTTTTCTCCGTATGCTGCTGTTCTCTTAATATGCTGTTCTTCCATGCATTGTGCCCTCCTCTATACAATGCATTCCCTCCTCACTCCCCTCATTGACCCTTTCATTACCCCTCAACCCCAGCTTCTCTGTCCTTTTTAAAACTACGCTTTCACCCTAAAAACTGATCTAAGTGGCACAGGCCTCGAATACAAAGAGAGCACATATTGGCCTTGCCAATGCTTGTTTTCTATTGTGAAAGAGGTGTGTGATTTCGTCCTTTGCAAACATGCTTACTGCAAAGCATGGTACATAAATGATATTAATGTTCTACACACAATCTGGTTATATGTGGACATTACAAAGCAATACATTGGTTAGTGAGTAAATAAACGTGAGCAATGCGCAACAAATTGTGCATCGTTTAAACCCACATATTTAGGTCATTTTATTCCCTAACAGTGCAAACCGGTAATTGTCCTGACCAGCAGGACAGCTGTCCATGCAGCACAGCTGGCTGTCCCTGTGTCTTACTAAACATAAATGAACAGGATCTGGGAGGACAGCTGCAAATTATAGTAAACCTCAACATCACTGGAAAAGCGCAACGTATGACATGGTAGCACAAGGAAGAGGTGTACCAGGACTTCAGAAGGGGTGGTGGTGTAGGAGGCAAAGGCTTGTTATATCTCAAAGCAATGAGAAAATCGGAGGACAGCGACAGGCTGAGAAGGTGGTGTTTGCAGTATTTAAACAATTTGTAATGGAGCTCTGGTAAAACTCAAACAGGCTGACGTTCTTGGCAATCTTGTAGCAGGGAAATGACTTTCAGTTCTCTTCTCACTGCTATTCTGTTCACACATAATGGACATAGGTTTAGGTGTGGAACATACAGGGAGACTATTCACACTTGCTACACAAGAGGATGCGCAGCTGCATTACTCCTGCAAAAAGGAAGAGGAGAAGTCTACATTATAGTTCCCCACTTGATGACCGTCAAGTATGAGGAATCACTGCACCTGCAATTCACTGTTCTATACTGGTTCTGCAAGGAGAAACCTGTTGTAAATCCTTGTTTTACCTATCCTATCAGCAAGAGAAGAGAGCAAGGCTGTTGGCAGCACAGGGTGGTTAGTGATTCTAGTGGTGCCACAAGTGTTTTTGATCTTTATTATGAAGGCATATTTTATTACAGTAAAACAAGAGTAGGAACCCCAAAGGCTGCCTCATTGTTGTAAACAGAGAAGGGTTTAGTGCTTGCATATGCTTTCAATGTCTAATTAGTGATGGTAAACAATACATGAACACATTAAAAATAAAATGCTCTTTATTTATTTACTATCTTAAGTACAGTATGTGAGATATATGTATATATATATATATATATATATATATATATATATATATATATAGATATATATATATAGATATATATACACACATACATATACACACACACATTTAGGCCTCTGCAGCGAAAATAAATATGGCCAATAAAACATTTAGAGCATATATAAAAAAATGCTATGGCACGACCCATCTAAGCACATGTGCAGTGCGTACTATACTATTTATCATTGTTGAAGGAGGGGCATCATGACCAATCATGTCAATTTCTTGCTACAATGGTAGGTTTTATAAACACATACAGGAAATGTTTAGAATGTTCCTACTGCAATGCTCATTTTACATTGGCTGAATACATTAAGAAAGCATCACCTAACAATGCTTTAACATAGACATCAAAAGGTATTACAATCATTTCAACTACTGATCTGGAAATGTCAACCACATTACATTACCTCAGCAGGGGATTTAAGCTCATCTGGCTTTTCCCATGTCGACTGCTTAGTTTCAATGTTATAAAAGTATATTCTTCCATCAGGAGATTTATGTTCAGTCCACATAGATTTCTGCCACAAATAAAGCAGTTGGTGAAATAAATATCTTCTCACAAAAAAAGATTAACATAAACAGTGACAATAGAAAGTATGTCCAACATTAAAAAATGTGTACTTGTTTAGGTTTCTGATCTTCAATCACAGAAGTGTTGACAGCATTCATCGACTGTGGAGCAGGAACTGCAGGATGTGTGGGCTAAAAGAAAAAACAAAGCATCTGAGATTAGAAAATTCATGTTCTACTGTTAATTCACCATATTTGCATTAGATAGTTTCAACTACTTAGACTTACTGCTAGCGTTCAACAACTTCTGGTGCAAAACTAAAGCATACATTTTTCAGTCTAAACTGATTTATAAACATTCAGATGGAAAACAATGAATCAGTTTCATTGCACGTATTCATTTTTAAACACATTGCTTTCATTTGTTTCTGTCAAACCTATGGCAGTACTCAAATTCCATGGACAGTTAAAAACGTAGGATTTCAGAATTAGTTTCTGATTACTTAAATGGGCATCTGCTTACTCTCCAATGCTGCTAATATTTTCAGTCATATATCCATGTAGGACTGTGTAAAGCACTAAAGCCCAACAGGTGTTCAGTATTGCTCAGTTAAATAATTATCAAAGTCTTAACTTAATTTTTTCTTCTAATACAATAAACATATAAATAAAGCAAGAGAAAAGAAGTGAAAAATGTATACACAGATTAGGGCAGAAAACCGGTAGCACTCCATATAGTTAACAATCTTCATGGGTACTCCATCTTTACACTTGTTAAACCGAGGTTACAATTTGATATTCCAGGTGCACCATTTAAAAAATATGATGTGAAACATTAACTAAATGTACAATCTACTACACATTTAGCATACCGTTAAGATGCAATGTACTTGCATAATGAATTAGGAATTTGCCATGTATCCATATTAGCAAAATCTAATCCGGTCTTGCAATATTCAATTGTTTTGCAGCTAAACTAAAAGCTCAATTAATACAGGTGTCTTAAATGACTTCAGTCAATTTAAAGCAACAGGATTCCATCATTATGGCATGAGAGCAGACAATGCCTTGGACTGAGTATTAATTTAAATAAGGTACAATAACAGACAAGGCTATATTAGTGTATTTCTTTGCTCCTTCTAGGGAACGAGTGTGACACCCACAAAGAAGTACAGTAAAGATAAAAGTATGGTGTTTGTTGAAATTGAGCACGGTAGACTTATAAAAAAAATAAAAAATAAAAATAGCATGGTCCTTTGTTTATTCATTTAGATAAAGACAATCCATAAAAGGACCTAATTATTGTATTGGTTTTGATTCATGAAAATGAATTGAAAAATACTTCTGCAGAAAAGCTGCATCCATCTATTTCAGAGATTCCAGGCACAGTCTGTTAGAGAATGTGTGTCAATGAATCAGATTTAGAGCATGGTTTAGAGTTTGGCGGATGGGGTTACTCCATCATAAAAATGGCCGATATTCCGACCGCTGTATTACGATTCCATTATATCCTATGGACATCGTAATATGGCAGACGGGATATACGGCACAGTTGGCGACAGAGTAATCCGCCCAACTCTAAATCAAACCCGTAATCAGCAGGGGGAAAAAAATAGAAGAAGGTGGTCAGGCGTTAGAGCAAAAAAAAAAAAAAACACACACACACAGAAGTAGCTCTGCAGTAGTCCATGATTCCGGGTAAAGTAGTACTAAATGCACAGAAGCAGAAAGCAATGTGAATGGGCCACCTGGCCTTATGCCCCATGCAGATTTGTTATGAACTTGCTAAGTGTAGCCTATGATTTTTTTAAAGTCCAAAAGAATTTCCAGGCCTGCTTTAAGTGTTGAATATATAAAACGGTTCTGTACTTCACTTACCTGATTAGAGGGAAGACCAGGCGGAAGATTTGGAGGATGGGCAGGGCCTAATACAAAAACAGAGCAAAAAAAAGGAAGACAATCACGATCAACGAGGATACTTGCAACTGAACACCACCACACTTGCTGTAGGAAAGTACCATCTTTCTTGGCATGTTACCCCCATTTTACCTGTATGTCAGTATGTTTTTGCCTGTCGCTGGAGGGCAAGGGGGGGTGTTAACTGTCACTGAGGCTCTGCTAACCAAACCTCAGTGTTTATGCTCTCTCTGCGTTTAAATTTCACACTATAGGCTAGACTTTGCAATGGTAACTCCAAATAGGGCCATGTAAGGTGTCTAAGATCATGGAAATGTCCCCCATTCCAAATCTGGTATTGGGGAGCCAATTCCATGCATCCTGGGGGCTCCACCATGGACCCCCAGTACTGCCAAAACAGCTCTCTGAGGCTTGCAATGCAGCTACAGCTGCTGCCACCTCACAGAGAGGGTTCTGCCCTCCTGGGGTCTGAGCAGCTCAGTCCCAGGAAGGCAGAACAAAGCATTTCCTTTGGGAGGAGGGTATTACACCCTCTCCCTTTGGAAATAGGTGTTACAGGCTGGGGAGGGGTAGCCTCCCCCAGCCTCTGGAAATGCTTTGAAGGGCACATATGGTGCCCTCCTTGCATAAGCCAGTCTACACCGGTTCAGGGACCCCACAGTCCCTGCTATGGCGCCCAAATGGACAAAGGAAAGGGGAGTGTCACTCCCCGGTCCATCACCACCCCAGGGGTGGTGCCCAGAGCTCCTCCAGTGTGTCCTAGACTACAGCCATCTTGTTTTCCAAGGTGTGGGGACACTCTGGAGGCCGCCGAGTGGCCAGTGCCAGCCTGCGACGCTCAACTCGCTAAGTTGACCTCCGGAGGCATGGGATCTCCCTTTGCAGTGCTGCACCAACTGTAATTTCCACCTCCTTTGTCCCAGTGTCCTGGGACTTCCGTGGGTGCTGTCTGGTGTTCGGAGGACTCTCTAGAGTGCGGAGAGCCCCACTTCCTCCTCACAGAGTTGAGGCCCCCAGGTCCCTCCTGGGTCCAGACAAAGCCAGATTGACACAAAACACGACTTTGTCAGAACCAAGGCCTGTTTTAGACGAATCCAGTGCTAAAACTCACCTGCTTCCAACTTCTCTTTGTGGGACATCCATTGCATCACGTAGGAACCCGCTGACATCTTCCCTGGGTGCATTTCTGCAGACTTCGTCCAACCGGGGACTCTACTTTTGCACCCTCTTATGGGTTGGCAGGGGCTCCTGTCCTTCCTGGAACTTCTGGACTTGGTCCCCTTCCTTTGCAGGTCTTCAGGTCCAGGAACTCACCATTTGTGTTTGCAGTCTCGCTTGGTTCTTGCAATAACTCCAATAATGATTTGTAGTGTGTCCTAAGGAAACTTGTAGTACTTTACTCCTGCTTTTCTGGGCTCTGGGGTGGGGTATTTTACTTACATTTACTGTATTCTTTCCCTCCCAGCGATTCTCTACACACTACTCTTCTCTAGGGGGGAATTTGTGATTCGCATTCCACTTTTTTAGTATATTGTTTGTGTTTCCCCTAGACCTATTTTCTCCCATTGCATTCTACAGCATTTCATATTGTTTGGACTATCCCATGTCTAGTTACCAACCTTATTTTGGTGTCTAGTGTATATATTGTGTATAATACTTACCTCCAGAAGGAGTATTGCCTCTAAGATATTTTTGGCCTGGTGTCACCCAAATAAACTACCTTTATTTTTGGTAACACTGAATATTGTCTTTACTTGTGTATAAGTACTGTGTAACTATAAGTGGTATTGCAGGAGCTTTGCATGTCTCCTAGTTCAACCTGCACTGCTCTGCTATAGCTATCTCTATCTGCCTAAGCTGCTAGAACACTACTAAACTTCACTAATAAGGGATAACTAGGCCTGCTGTAAGTACCCAAGGTACCCACTACAAACCAGGCCAGCCTCCTACACTTGCCCTCAAGGATGCTTGGAACTGAACACCACCACAAATTCACTTGAGTAACATTAACTTCCTAGCGCTTATTATCCTTTTTAAGCAAAGCAACCCCATCTCACTGACTATGGTAGATTCCCTTGTCTAACAGGCTAGAAGGTAAAGACAAGGTGGACCACCTCAAATTACAACACTGACAAAGCATACATTCTCAGGAGACCTTTTCTACTGGTCCAGATGCTGCTGGCGAAAAGAACTTACATACATTCAACAGCGAGCTGTTAAGTACTTCTGGGTAGCCACTTTAGCCCACAAATATTGCTTAGGATGCAAAAGACCAGTTCTTAAATGTCTTAGTGTCCAGTTAACGTCCGCTCATGGATAGAAATAGTCACTATCTACAAGAAACCAGCCCAGGGAGACAGCCCATTATGGACTCAAACTGTCCAAAATCAGAGTAGGAGCATTTAGTGATGGAATGAGACTAATGCAGGCATTATGACATTTAGGGGTACATCAGACTTCAGGTGGAAATACCTCATAACAGCGTGGTCGCAATTAGATTAAAGAGAAACAGAGGTCAGGGGGCAAGAACACATCCAGGCTCAACAAGCTACGCTACATCAAAATCACAAGCTAGGGGCACAAATTCTAGTGACTTCAAGCACCACTGCTGAATGAGGTTGCTAACTCTACACCAGGGACTCTCAGGAAGGGAATCCACCAAAAACCCATCAGTAAGACACTGCTCTTTAAACCAAGAGATTACACAGGAGCTGGGCACACAGCAGATATTGTGATGTACAGGAACTACCTACACAAAGGGCATTGTTAATCTATGGCTGTGCGGATGGGGCGGCCTGTGGCATTTTCTCTAAATACCTAAAAACATTAATGCCCCATAATACCGAAAAGGAAAGTTTGTGTGGGAAGAAGTAATTTACCAACAGGACAAATTCGGAGTCAAATTTTGTTACTAAATTCCAAACAGGAAGAAAGCAGGCTGAGGTACCCTTGTTCAAAACAGAAGCGTACTACGAGCTCCAAACACTTTGGGAATCAAGAAGTGAGCAACAAGGAGCAACATATTAGGCACAATAACATTTCTTTTATTGACATTGCTGCATCTCTACTAAGAAAGGCTTGCATGGCAAACAATGGACAAATTCACAGGCACACATACCCAAAGGAGCATCCAGGTTACCTCCTTGCTGTGAGAGAAAAAAAAAAGGATGTCAAGACACACTGAAAATACTATTGATTACAGAAAACTTCTTATATAAAAAGGTATGCTCTAATAGGGTGGAAAGAAGGAGCAAACTAAGTCATGAAGAGTGCACTAATGATTAAAGGAATTTACAGAAGAAGCACTCAATATCAATGTTAATTTAAAATAAAAAAACAAGTAGATAGAAAAAGTTCTGGTGAATGTAGTCAAAATGGCCGCCAGCGGTGGAACTTGTACTTACACGGGCTGTGTAAGGAAAAAACTGAACAGGCAACCATGACAAACTAAACCTACAAATAATCGCCAGTTTCATAATGTGGCAATACTTCTTCATTGCTATGCAAAGATAACCATTGCTAATTAACAGGAATAAAAAGTGAAGAACTGGACAGCAATACCAAAAAATAAATAAATAAATCCATCAGGAAAATACGTCTAAGAAGGCTTGTAGGAAAAAAAAAACACCTTTCCTGCATCCAGTGTTTCAAGTATGGTGTCAAAAGCATGCTGGGCAGTTCGAATGTTTGTATAATTAGTAGTCATGGATTATTTGCAACTGTAAAATACCCTAGATTTAGCAAAGCATAGAACTATCCAACTTTGTTTCTTTGTAAGCTGGCTGAATGTTTGCCTGCAGATGAATTTGCTCCTTATGTAAGGCAAATGATGAGACTCATGTTGTAAGAGCATATCAAATGGTTTAAGTGGGATTACCCACCGCCCTATGTTGTATGATGTGGTGGGTGAAAGTAAAACGCAAGTAGTAATATTAACAGACCAATAGATTGAGTGCTCACCTACATATATATATGTATGTTTTTGTATTTATTATTTTTTATTTAATGCATGAGGCTAGCGAAAGTAAAGTACTTTCTAGGACAAATCTAAAAAGGTACACCATAACAGTAGAGGATTGTGTGCCAACAGATGCTGGACCAACGGGACTTCTGTATTTACAACCTAACAACTAGAGGGTCACAATAAAGAGCATTTTTTGGGGACTTGAACTACAGGTATGCTCCCCTAATCACCTTTGTGTAGGTTTATCGCCTCAATGGCACTTTTGTTGAGCAGTGCATCCACCTTTTCCAACAGAAGAGAGATGTGGTCAAACATCAAGACACTGTGTTGGCTTGTAATTCTTTGGCCTCATCATCAACTATGCAAAGCTTGTAACAGACCTTCTAAAGCACGCATTTGTCTAGTGTCAAATTGTACCAACAACTATCAAATAACTTCAGAATTCCTCAACAACAATGGCATGGACATTGAACCTGTGATGTCTGGCCTTATCTCCATTTCTTGCCTCACAAGTACCAGTGCTGGAAAGGTGCATACGGATGCCAGAAAACAAATCGTTTTGTTAGTATTGTGTAACATATCAATGCTGCCATTAGGGTTTACATGCCTAAGGGAGAAAACCTTCTAAAAGAGCTTTGTAGGAAGTTGGCTCTGTATGCACTATTTCAAAGTAAGGAATAGTATGCACAGAGTCCAAGAGTTCCCCTTAGAGGTAAGATAGTGGCAAAAAGAGATAATACTAATGCTCTATTTTGTGGTAGTGTGGTCGAGCAGTAGGCTTATCAAAGGAGTAGTGTTAAGCATTTGTTGTACATACACACAGGCAATAAATGAGGAACACACACTCAGAGACAAATCCAGCCAATAGGTTTTGTTATAGAAAAATATCTTTTCTTAGTTTATTTTAAGAACCACAGGTTCAAATTCTACATGTAATATCTCATTTGAAAGGTATTGCAGGTAAGTACTTTAGGAACTTTGAATCATTTCATTAGCATGTATACTTTTCACATAAAACACAATAAGCTGTTTTAAAAGTGGACACTGTGCAATTTTCACAGTTCCAGGGGGAGGTAAAGTAATGTTAGTTTTAACAGGTAAGTAAGTCACTTACAGGTTTCAGTTTTTGGTCCAAGGTAGCCCACCGTTGGGGGTTCAGAGCAACCCCAAAGTTATCACACCAGCAGCTCAGGGCCGGTCAGGTGCAAAGGTCAAAGAGGTGCCCAAAACACATAGGCTATAATGGAGAGAAGGGGGTGCCCCGGTTCCAGTCTGCCAGCAGGTAAGTACCCTCGTCTTCGGAGGGCAGACCAGGGGGGGGTTTGTAGGGCACCGGGGGGGACACAAGCCCACACAGAAAGTACACCCTCAGCAGCGCGGGGGCGGCCGGGTGCAGTGTGCAAACAAGCATCGGGTTTCCTTTAGTTTTCAATGGGAGACCAAGGGGTCTCTTCAGCGATGCAGGCAGGCGGGGGGGGGGGGCTCCTCTGGGTAGCCACCACCTGGGCAAGGGAGAGGGCCTCCTGGGGGTCACTCCTGCACAGAAGTTCCGTTTCTTTAGGGGCTGGGGGCTGCAGATGCAGGGTCTTTTCCAGCCGTCGGGAAATGGAGTTCAGACAGCCCCGGTCAGGGGGAGCCTGGAGATTCCCTCTGCAGGCGTCGCTGTGGGGGCTCAGGGGGGACAACTTTGGTTACTCACAGTCGTAGAGTCGCCGGAGGGTCCTCCCTGAGTTGGTTGTTCTTCACCAGTCGAGTCGGGGTCGCCGGGTGCAGTGTTGCAAGTCTCACGCTTCTTGCGGGGAGTTGCAGGGGTCTTTAAATCTGCTCCTTGTAACAAAGTTGCAGTTCTCTTGGAGCAGTGCTGCTGTCCTCGGGAGTTTCTAGTCTTTCTTGAAGCTGGGCAGTCCTCAGAGGATTCAGAGGTCGCTGGTCCCTTGGAAAGCGTAGCTGGAGCAGGTTTCTTTGGAAGGCAGGAGACAGGCCGGTAAGTCTGGAGCCAAAGCAGTTGGTGTCTTCTGTTCTTCCTCTGCAGGGGTTTTTCAGCTCAGCAGTTCTCTTCTTGTAGTTTCAGGAATCTAAATTCTTAGGTTCAGGGAAGCCCTTAAATACTAAATTTAAGGGCGTGTTTAGGTCTGGGGGGTTAGTAGCCAATGGCTACTAGCCCTGAGGGTGAGTACACCCTCTTTGTGCCTCCTCCCAAGGGGAGGGGGTCACATCCCTAATCCTATTGGGGGAATCCTCCATCTGCAAGATGGAGGATTTCTAAAAGTTAGAGTCCCCTCAGCTCAGGACACCTTAGGGGCTGTCCTGACTGGCCAGCGGCGACTCCTTGTTGTTTTCTTGGTTTCCTCCAGCCTTGCCGCCAAAAGTGGGGGCCGTGGCCGGAGGGGACGGGCAACTCCACTAAGCTGGAGTTTCCTGCGGTGCTGTGACAAAGGGGTGAGCCTTTGAGGCTCACCGCCAGGTGTTACAGCTCCTGCCTGGGGGAGGTGTTAGCATCTCCACCCAGTGCAGGCTTTGTTACTGGCCTCAGAGTGACAAAGGCACTCTCCCCATGGGGCCAGCAACATGTCTCGTGTGGCAGGCTGCTGGAACCAGTCAGCCTACACAGATAGTCGGTTAAGGTTTCAGGGGGCACCTCTAAGGTGCCCTCTGGGGTGTAGTTTACAATAAAATGTACACTGGCATCAGTGTGCATTTATTGTGCTGAGAAGTTTGATACCAAACTTCCCAGTTTTCAGTGTAGCCATTATGGTGCTGTGGAGTTCGTGTTTGACCAACTCCCAGACCATATACTCTTATGTCTACCCTGCACTTACAATGTCTAAGGTATTGCTTAGACACTGTAGGGGCACAGTGCTCATGCACTGGTGCCCTCACCTCTGGTATAGTGCACCCTGCCTTAGGGCTGTAAGGCCTACTAGAGGGGTGACTTATCTATACCTGCATAGGCAGTGAGAGGCTGGCATGGCACCCTGAGGGGAGTGCCATGTCGACTTATTCGTTTTGTTCTCACCAGCACACACAAGCTGGCAAGCAGTGTGTCTGTGCCGAGTGAGGGGTCTCCAGGGTGGCATAAGACATGCTGCAGCCCTTAGAGACCTTCCTTGGCATCAGGGCCCTTGGTACCAGGGGTACCACTTACAAGGGACTTATCTGGATGCCAGGGTGTGCCAATTGTGGAATCAAAAGTACAGGTTAGGGAAAGAACACTGGTGCTGGGGCCTGGTTAGCAGGCCTCAGCACACTTTCAATTCAAAACATAGCATCAGCAAAGGCAAAAAGTCAGGGGGTAACCATGCCAAGGAGGCATTTCCTTACACAACCCCCCCTCCCCCCCCCCCCCCCCCCAAACGAAAGAGGATGAGACTAACCTTTCCCAAGAGAGTCTTCATTTTCTAACTGGAAGAACCATGGAAAGGCCATCTGCATTGGCATGGGCAGTCCCAGGTCTGTGTTCCACTATAAAGTCCATTCCCTGTAGGGAGATGGACCACCTCAACAGTTTTGGATTTTCACCTTTCATTTGCATCAGCCATCTGAGAGGTCTGTGGTCAGTCTGAACTAGGAAGTGAGTACCAAAGAGGTATGGTCTCAACTTCTTCAGGGACCAAACCACAGCAAAGGCCTCCCTCTCAATGGCACTCCAACGCTGCTCCCTGGGGAGTAACCTCCTGCTAATGAAAGCAACAGGCTGGTCAAGGCCATCATCATTTGTTTGGGACAAAACTGCCCCTATCCCATGTTCAGAGGCATCTGTTTGCACAATGAATTGCTTGGAGTAATCTGGAGCTTTTAGAACTGGTGCTGTGCACATAGCTTTCTTCAGGGTGTCAAAGGCCTGTTGGCATTCTACAGTCCAGTTTACTTTCTTGGGCATTTCCTTGGAGGTGAGTTCTGTGAGGGCTGTCACAATGGATCCATATCCCTTCACAAACCTCCTATAGTACCCAGTCAAGCCAAGGAATGCCCTGACTTGAGTCTGGGTTTTTGGAGCTGCCCAGTCCAGAATAGTCTGGATCTTAGGCTGGAGTGGCTGAACTTGGCCTCCACCTACAAGGTGTCCCAAGTAAACCACAGTTCCCTGCCCTATCTGGCATTTGGATGCCTTGATAAAGAGGCCTGCAGATTGCAGAGCCTTCAAAACCTTCTTCAGGTGGACCAGGTGATCCTGCCAGGTGGAGCTGAAGACAGCAATATCATCAAGATAAGCTGCACTAAAGGATTCCAACCCAGCAAGGACTTGATTCACCAACCTTTGGAAGGTGGCAGGGGCATTCTTTAAACCAAAGGGCATAACAGTGAACTGATAATGCCCATCAGGTGTGGAGAATGCTGTCTTTTCTTTTGCTCCAGGGGCCATTTTGATTTGCCAGTACCCTGCTGTTAAGTCAAAGGTACTTAAGAATTTGGCAGCCCCTAATTTGTCTAGTAGCTCATCAGCTCTAGGAATGGGATGAGCATCTGTCTTGGTGACAGAGTTGAGACCTCTGTAGTCCACACAAAACCTCATCTCTCTTTCCTTCTTTGGTGTGAGGTTTGGGGACTAAGACCACTGGGCTAGCCCAGGGGCTGTCAGAGTACTCAATTACTCCCAATTCCAGCATCTTGTGGACTTCCACCTTGATGCTTTCCTTAACTTGGTCAGACTGTCTAAATATTTTGTTTTTGACAGGCATGCTGTCTCCTGTGTCCACATCATGGGTACACAGGTGTGTCTGACCAGGGGTTAGGGAAAAGAGTTCAGCAAACTGCTGCAGGACCTTCCTACAGTCAGACTGCTGTTGGCTAGAGAGGGTGTCTGAGTAGATCACTCCATCCACTGAGCCATCTTTAGGGTCTGATGAGAGGAGATCAGGGAGAGGTTCACTCTCAGCTTCCTGGTCCTCATCTGTCACCATCAACAGATTTACATCAGCCCTGTCATGGAAGAGCTTAAGGCGGTTCACATGGATCACCCTCTTGGGGCTCCTGCTTGTGCCCAGGTCCACCAGGTAGGTGACCTGACTCTTCCTTTCTAGTACTGGGTAAGGGCCACTCCATTTGTCATGGAGTGCCCTGGGAGCCACAGGCTCCAGAACCCAGACTTTCTGCCCTGGTTGAAATTCAACCAGTGCAGCCTTTTGGTCATACCACAACTTCTGGAGTTGTTGGCTGGCCTCAAGGTTTTTACTTGCCTTTTCCATGTACTCTGCCATCCTTGAGCGAAGGCCAAGTACATAGTCCACTATGTCTTGTTTAGGCTCATGAAGAGGTCTCTCCCAGCCTTCTTTAACAAGAGCAAGTGGTCCCCTTACAGGGTGGCCAAACAGAAGTTCAAAGGGTGAGAATCCTACTCCCTTCTGAGGCACCTCTCTGTAAGCGAAAAGCAGACATGGCAGGAGGACATCCCATCTCCTTCTGAGTTTTTCTGGGAGCCCCATGATCATGCCCTTTAATGTCTTGTTGAATCTCTCAACAAGGCCATTAGTTTGTGGATGATATGGTGTAGTGAATTTATAAGTCACCCCACACTCATTCCACATGTGTTTTAGGTATGCTGACATGAAGTTGGCACCTCTGTCAGACACCACCTCCTTAGGGAAACCCACTCTGGTAAAGATACCAATGAGGGCCTTGGCTACTGCAGGGGCAGTAGTCGACCTAAGGGGAATAGCTTCAGGATACCTAGTAGCATGATCCACTACTACTAGGATTTACATATTTCCTGAGGCTGTGGGAGGTTCTAGTGGACCAACTATGTCCACACCCACTCTTTCAAAGGGGACCCCCACCACTGGAAGTGGAATAAGGGGGGCCTTTGGATGCCCACCTGTCTTACCACTGGCTTGACAGGTGGGGCAGGAGAGGCAAAACTCCTTAACCTTCTGGGACATATTGGGCCAGTAGAAGTGGTTGACTAACCTCTCCCACGTCTTGGTTTGTCCCAAATGCCCAGCAAGGGGAATATCATGGGCTAAGGTCAGAATAAACTCTCTGAAACCCTGAGGCACTACCACTCTCCTAGTGGCACCAGGTTTGGGATCTCTTGCCTCAGTGTACAGGAGTCCATCTTCCCAATAGACCCTATGTGTTCCATTTTTCTTGCCATTGGACTCTTCAGCAGCTTGCTGCCTAAGGCCTTCAAGAGAGGGACAGGTTTCTTGTCCCTTACACAACTCTTCCCTTGAGGGTCCCTGTAGGAAGTTGGCTCTGTATGTGCTATTTCAAAGTAAGGAATAGCATGCACAGAGTCCAAGGGTTCCCCTTAGAGGTAAAATAGTGGTAAAAATAGATAATACTAATGCTCTATTTTGTGGTAGTGTGGTCGAGCAGTAGGCTTATTCAAGGAGTAGTGTTAAGCATTTGTTGTACATACACATAGACAATAAATGAGGTACACACACTCAGAGACAAATCCAGCCAATAGGTTTGGTTATAGAAAAATATATTTTCTTAGTTTATTTTAAGAACCACAGGTTCAAATTTAACATGTAATATCTTGTTTGAAAGGTATTGCAGGTAAGTACATTAGGAACTTTGAATCATTTCAATTGCATGTATACTTTTCAAGTTATTCACAAATAGCTGTTTTAAAAGTGGACACAGTGCAATTTTCACAGTTCCTGGGGGAGGTAAGTTTTTGTTAGTTTTACCAGGTAAGTAAGACACTTACAGGGTTCAGTTCTTGGTCCCCGAGGAAGCCCCCCCTTGCCTGCCTGCAGCGCTGAAGAGATCCCTTGATCTCTCATAGACTAACATTGAAAACACGACGCTTGTTTCTACACTGCACCCGGCCGCCCCGCGCTGCTGAGGGTGAAATTTCTGTGTGGGCTTGTGTCCCCCCCCGGTGCCCTACAAAACCCCCCTGGTCTGCCCTCCGAAGACGCGGGCACTTACCTGCAAGCAGACCGGAACCGGGGCACCCCCTTCTCTCCATTCTAGCCTATGCGTTTTGGGCACCACTTTGAACTCTGCACCTGACCGGCCCTGAGCTGCTGGTGTGGTAACTTTGGGGTTGCTCTGAACCCCCAACGGTGGGCTACCTTTGACCAAGAACTGAACCCTGTAAGTGTCTTACTTACCTGGTAAAACTAACAAAAACTTACCTCCCCCAGGAACTGTGAAAATTGCACTAAGTGTCCACTTTTAAAACAGCTATTTGTGAATAACTTGAAAAGTATACATGCAATTGAAATGATTCAAAGTTCCTAATGTACTTACCTGCAATACCTTTCAAACAAGATATTACATGTTAAATTTGAACCTGTGGTTCTTAAAATAAACTAAGAAAAGATATTTTTCTATAACAAAACCTATTGGCTGGATTTGTCTCTGAGTGTGTGTACCTCATTTATTGTCTATGTGTATGTACAACAAATGCTTAACACTACTCCTTGGATAAGCCTACTGCTCGACCACACTACCACAAAATAGAGCATTAGTATTATCTATTTTTACCACTATTTTACCTCTAAGGGGAACCCTTGGACTCTGTGCATGCTATTCCTTACTTTGAAATAGCACATACAGAGCCAACTTCCTACATTGGTGGATCAGCGGTGGGGTACAAGACTTTGCATTTGCTGGACTACTCAGCCAATACCTGATCACACGACAAATTCCAAAATTGTCATTAGAAATTGATTTTTGCAATTTGAAAATTTTTCTAAATTCTTAAAAGACCTGCTAGAGCCTTGTGTTAGATCCTGTTTCGCATTTCTTTTAGAGTTTAAAAGTTGTAAAAGTTTGAAATTAGATTCTAGAACCAGTTTTAGATTCTTAAAAAGTATTCCAACTTTTAGAAGCAAAATGTCTAGCACAGATGTGACTGTGGTGGAACTCGACACCACACCTTACCTCCATCTACAGATGAGAGAGCTAAGGTCACTCTGTAAACTAAAGAAAATAACCATAGGCCCCAAACCTCCAGGAGCTTTTGGCAGAGTTTGAAAAGGCCAACCCCTCTGAGGATGGCAACTCAGAGGAAGATGATAGTGAATTGGAGGAAGATTCCCCCCTACCAGTCCTATCTAGGGAGGACAGGGCCTCAAGCCCCGACTCCAAAAATACTAGTCAGAGATGCTGGCTCCCTCACAGGAGGGACCAGCACCTCTGAAATCACTGAGGATAACTCCAGTGAAGAGGACATCCAGTTAGCCAGGATGGCCAAAAGATTGGCTTTGGAAAGACAGATCCTAGCCATAGAGAGGGAAAGACAAGAGATGGGCCTAGGACCCATCAATGGTGGCAGCAACATAAATAGGGTCAGAGATTCTCCTGACATGTTGAAAATCCCTAAAGGGATTGTAACTAAATATGAAGATGGTGATGACATCACCAAATGGTTCACAGCTTTTGAGAGGGCTTGTGTAACCAGAAAAGTGAACAGATCTCACTGGGGTGCTCTCCTTTGGGAAATGTTCACAGGAAAGTGTAGGGATAGACTCCTCGCACTCTCTGGAAAAGATGCAGAATCTTATGACCTCATGAAGGGTACCCTGATTGAGGGCTTTGGATTCTCCACTGAGGAGTATAGGATTAGATTCAGGGGGGCTCAAAAATCCTCGAGCCAGACCTGGGTTGACTTTGTAGACTACTCAGTAAAAACACTAGATGGTTGGATTCAAGGCAGTGGTGTAAGTAATTATGATGGGCTGTACAATTTATTTGTGAAAGAACACCTGTTAAGTAATTGTTTCAATGATAAACTGCATCAGCATCTGGTAGACCTAGGACCAATTTCTCCCCAAGAATTGGGAAAGAAGGCGGACCATTGGGTCAAGACTAGGGTGTCCAAAACTCCCACAGGGGGTGACCAAAAGAAAGGAGTGACAAAATCTCCCCAGGGGAAAGGTGGTGAGACAGCCAAAACTAAAAATAGTAAAGAGTCTTCTACAGGCCCCCAAAAACCTGCACAGGAGGGTGGGCCCAGAGCCTCTTCACAAAACAATCCTGGGTACAAGGGTAAAAACTTTGATCCCAAGAAGGCCTGGTGTCGAAACTGTAGTCAGTCTGGACACCAAACTGGAGACAAGGCCTGTCCCAAGAAAAGTTCCACTCCAAACTCCAATCCAGGTAACACTGGAATGGCTAGTCTCCAAGTGGGATCAACAGTGTGCCCAGAGCAAATCAGGGTCCACACTGAAGCTACTCTAGTCTCTGAGGGTGGGGTGGATTTAGCCACACTAGCTGCCTGGCCTCCTAACATGCAAAAATACAGGCAGCAGCTCTTTATTAATGGGACAAGTGTAGAGGGCCTGAGGGATACAGGTGCCAGTGTCACCATGGTGACAGAGAAACTGGTTTCCCCCTGGCCAATACCTGACTGGAAAAACTTATACAGTCACCAATGCTGACAATCAAACTAAAGCACATCCCATGGCAATGGTAACTTTAGAATGGGGAGGGGTCAATGGCCTGAAACAGGTGGTGGTCTCCTCAAACATCCCAGTAGACTGTCTGCTTGGAAATGACCTGGAGTCCTCAGCATGGGCTGAGATAGAACTAAAAACCCATGCAGCCATGCTGGGTATCCCTGAACTGGTGTGTGTAAAAACAAGAGCACAATGCAAGGCACAGGGTGAAAAAGTAGAGCTGGAGTCTGGAAAAATGGCCCAGCCTACCAAGAGAAAAGGAAAGTCAGTTGGGAAACCAACTGCAACACAGTCAGAAAAAGAGAACCTCTCTTCTCAGGAAGAAGTTCTGCCCTCTGAAGGAACTGAGCCTTTGGAGCTTGAACCTTATCAGGTTGAGCTCTTAGGCCCAGGGGGACCCTCAAGGGAGGAGCTGTGTAAGGGACAAGAAACCTGTCCCTCTCTTGAAGGCCTTAGGCAGCAAGCTGCTGAAGAGTCCAAGGGCAAGAAAAATGGAACACATAGGGTCTATTGGGAAGATGGACTCCTGTACACTGAGGCCAGAGACCCCAAACCTGGTGCCACTAGGAGAGTGGTAGTGCCTCAGTCGTTCAGAGAGTTTATTCTGACCTTAGCCCATGATATTCCCCTTGCTGGGCATTTGGGACAAACCAAGACGTGGGAGAGGTTAGTCAACCACTTTTACTGGCCCAATATGTCCCAGAAGGTTAAGGAGTTTTGCCTCTCCTGCCCCACTTGTCAATCCAGTGGTAAGACAGGTGGGCACCCAAAGGCCCCCCTCATTCCACTTCCAGTGGTGGGGGTCCCCTTTGAAAGAGTGGGTGTGGACATAGTTGGTCCACTAGAACCTCCCACAGCCTCAGGAAATATGTATATCCTAGTAGTAGTGGATCATGCTACTAAGTATCCTGAAGCTATTCCCCTTAGGTCGACTACTGCCCCTGCAGTAGCCAAGGCCCTCATTGGTATCTTTACCAGAGTGGGTTTCCCTAAGGAGGTGGTGTCTGACAGAGGTACCAACTTCATGTCAGCATACCTAAAACACATGTGGAATGAGTGTGGAGTGACTTACAAATTCACTACACCATACCATCCACAAACTAATGGCTTAGTTGAGAGATTCAACAAGACATTAAAAGGCATGATCATGGGGCTCCCAGAAAAACTCAAAAGGAGATGGGATGTCCTCTTGCCAGGTCTGCTTTTTGCTTACAGAGAGGTGCCACAGAAGGGAGTAGGATTCTCACCCTTTGAACTTCTGTTTGGCCACCCTGTAAGGGGACCACTTGCTCTTGTTAAAGAAGGCTGGGAGAGACCTCTTCATGAGCCTAAACAAGACATAGTGGACTATGTACTTGGCCTTCGCTCTAGAATGGCAGAGTACATGGAAAAGGCAACCAAAAACCTTGAGGCCAGCCAACAGCTCCAGAAGTTTTGGTATGACCAAAAGGCTGCACTGGTTGAGTTCCAACCAGGGCAGAAAGTCTGGGTTCTGGAGCCTGTGGCTCCCAGGGCACTCCAGGACAAATGGAGTGGCCCTTACCCAGTGCTAGAAAGGAAGAGTCAGGTCACCTACCTGGTGGACCTGGGCACAAGCAGGAGCCCCAAGAGGGTGATCCATGTGAACCGCCTTAAGCTCTTCCACGACAGGGCTGATGTAAATCTGTTGATGGTAACAGATGAGGATCAGGAGGCAGAGAGTGAACCTCTCCCTGATCTTCTATCATCAGACATTCATCTCTGCACTAGACATTATGCTTCTAAAAGTTGGAATACTTTTTAAGAATCTAAAACTGGTTCTAGAATCTAATTCAAACTTTTACCAAACTTTTAAACTCTAAAAGCAATGCTAAACAGGGACTAACACAAGGCCCTAGCAGGACTTTTAAGAATTTAGAAAAATTTCAAATTGCAAAAATCAATTTCTAATGACAATTTTTGGAATTTGTCGTGTGATCAGGTATTGGCTGAGTAGTCCAGCAAATGCAAAGTCTTGTACCCCACCGCTGATCCACCAATGTAGGAAGTTGGCTCTGTATGCACTATTTCAAAGTAAGGAATAGTATGCATAGAGTCCAAGGGTTCCCCTTAGAGGTAAGATAGTGGCAAAAAGAGATAATACTAATGCTCTATTTTGTGGTAGTGTGGTCGAGCAGTAGGCTTATCCAAGGAGTAGTGTTAAGCATTTGTTGTACATACACACAGGCAATAAATGAGGAACACACACTCAGAGACAAATCCAGCCAATAGGTTTTGTTATAGAAAAATATATTTTCTTAGTTTATTTTAAGAACCACAGGTTCAAATTCTACATGTAATATCTCATTTGAAAGGTATTGCAGGTAAGTACTTTAGGAACTTTGAATCATTTCATTAGCATGTATACTTTTCAAATAAAACACAATAAGCTGGTTTAAAAGTGGACACTTAGTGCAATTTTCACAGTTCCTGGGGGAGGTAAAGTAATGTTAGTTTTAACAGGTAAGTAAGTCACTTACAGGTTTCAGTTTTTGGTCCAAGGTAGCCCACCGTTGGGGGTTCAGAGCAACCCCAAAGTTATCACACCAGCAGCTCAGGGCCGGTCAGGTGCAAAGGTCAAAGAGGTGCCCAAAACACATAGGCTATAATGGAGAGAAGGGGGTGCCCCGGTTCCAGTCTGCCAGCAGGTAAGTACCCGCGTCTTCGGAGGGCAGACCAGGGGGGTTTTGTAGGGCACCGGGGGGGACACAAGTCCACACAGAAAGTACACCCTCAGCAGCGCGGGGGCGGCCGGGTGCAGTGTGCAAACAAGCGTCGGGTTTCCTTTAGTTTTCAATGGGAGACCAAGGGGTCTCTTCAGCGCTGCAGGCAGGCAAGGGGGGGGGCTCCTCGGGGTAGCCACCACCTGGGCAAGGGAGAGGGCCTCCTGGGGGTCACTCCTGCACAGAAGTTCCGTTTCTTTAGGGGCTGGGGGCTGCGGGTGCAGGGTCTTTTCCAGCCGTCGGGAAATGGAGTTCAGACAGCCGCGGTCAGGGGGAGCCTGGGGATTCCCTCTGCAGGCGTCGCTGTGGGGGCTCAGGGGGGACAACTTTGGTTACTCACAGTCGTAGAGTCGCCGGAGGGTCCTCCCTGAGTTGGTTGTTCTTCACCAGTCGAGTCGGGGTCGCCGGGTGCAGTGTTGCAAGTCTCACGCTTCTTGCGGGGAGTTGCAGGGGTCTTTAAATCTGCTCCTTGTAACAAAGTTGCAGTTCTCTTGGAGCAGTGCCGCTGTCCTCGGGAGTTTCTAGTCTTTCTTGAAGCTGGGCAGTCCTCAGAGAATTCAGAGGTCGCTGGTCCCTTGGAAAGCGTCGCTGGAGCAGGTTTCTTTGGAAGGCAGGAGACAGGCCGGTAAGTCTGGAGCCAAAGCAGTTGGTGTCTTCTGTTCTTCCTCTGCAGGGGTTTTTCAGCTCAGCAGTCCTTCTTCTTCAGGTAAGTTGCAGGAATCTAAATTCTTAGGTTCAGGGAAGCCCTTAAATACTAAATTTAAGGGCGTGTTTAGGTCTGGGGGGTTAGTAGCCAATGGCTACTAGCCCTGAGGGTGAGTACACCCTCTTTGTGCCTCCTCCCAAGGGGAGGGGGTCACATCCCTAATCCTATTGGGGGAATCCTCCATCTGCAAGATGGAGGATTTCTAAAAGTTAGAGTCCCCTCAGCTCAGGACACCTTAGGGGCTGTACTGACTGGCCAGTGACTCCTCCTTGTTGTTTTCTTTGTTTCCTCCAGCCTTGCCGCCAAAAGTGGGGGCCGTGGCCGGAGGGGGCGGGCAACTCCACTAAGCTGGAGTGTCCTGCGGTGCTGTGACAAAGGGGTGAGCCTTTGAGGCTCACCGCCAGGTGTTACAGCTCCTGCCTGGGGGAGGTGTTAGCATCTCCACCCAGTGCAGGCTTTGTTACTGGCCTCAGAGTGGCAAAGGCACTCTCCCCATGGGGCCAGCAACATGTCTCTAGTGTGGCAGGCTGCTGGAACCAGTCAGCCTACACAGATAGTCAGTTAAGGTTTCAGGGGGCACCTCTAAGGTGCCCTCTGGTGTGTAGTTTACAATAAAATGTACACTGGCATCAGTGTGCATTTATTGTGTTGAGAAGTTTGATACCAAACTTCCCAGTTTTCAGTGTAGCCATTATGGTGCTGTGGAGTTCGTGTAAAACAGACTCCCAGACCATATACTCTTATGGCTACCCTGCACTTACAATGTCTAAGGTATTGCTTAGACACTGTAGGGGCACAGTGCTCATGCACTGGTGCCCTCACCTATGGTATAGTGCGCCCTGCCTTAGGGCTGTAAGGCCTACTAGAGGGGTGACTTATCTATACCTGCATAGGCAGTGAGAGGCTGGCATGGCACCCTGAGGGGAGTGCCATGTCGACTTACTCGTTTTGTTCTCACCAGCACACACAAGCTGGCAGGCAGTGTGTCTGTGCCGAGTGAGGGGTCTCCAGGGTGGCATAAGACATGCTGCAGCCCTTAGAGACCTTCCTTGGCATCAGGGCCCCCTTACAAGGGACTTATCTGGATGCCAGGGTGTGCCAATTGTGGAATCAAAAGTACAGGTTAGGGTTAGGGAAAGAACACTGGTGCTGGGGCCTGGTTAGCAGGCCTCAGCACATTTTCAATTCAAAACATAGCATCAGCAAAGGTAAAAAGTCAGGGGGTAACCATGCCAAGGAGGCATTTCCTTACAAGCTTGAACACTGGAAGGCACAACATGACTTTTAGGGTGTTGTCCCTATCCCTCTGGCAAGTCACTACCTGGCCAAACAGAGAGACCTCAAAAGGTCTGTTAAAATTTGATTTAAATCTGTAGCCCAGAAAGTCATCAACTTGTGCAGCAGTGATCACCCCACAGGCTGTATCAACAGAATCAACTGAAGCACCATGAAGTGCTAGTGACTGCTTGCAATATGACTGCAAACACAGACACTGCACAAACATGTACAGTTTATTAAGCATTGCCAAAGCCCAGCACTGGCAAGCTAAGAGTGATATTAATCTTATAAAACGTCTAAATAAAAGTGGTTGTCATATGTATATAATAACATTTTGTAGAGACCATTGTGTATAATTTCATAAAACAGTGAAGATGGTTCCCAGTGTGCCTAGAACGGGTATAGAAACACACTTAGTTGTAAATAACATCATAAGAAAATGTTATTCCAAAGGGCCCGTATATGCATGCACAACAGCTTCTGTGATAAAGTGTCTACACCACCCTAAAGTGGTGTCCAGAGGCAATAAAGCAGTCAGTTTCTACTGACTGCTTTCCACAGAGAGGTGGCACACAGTCAATGTGTCCAGAGGGCTGCTTTTGTGCTTCTTTTTCTCTCTCTCTCAAATAGTAAAAAAGAATAAAGATGGGGTGGGGGGGGGGGGGGAACAGTAAAGTAACCTGTAGGTATATGTATGTTTTTTTTATTTTATTTTTATTACATGGTGGTTGGTGAGTCACCTGAAGTGATTCTTAGGCCACACCTGAAAAAAACATATCCTCTCAGCCACAAAGGTTCTACGTAACAGTAAACATCTCTGCATAGCTCAATGGAGAAACGAGGAGGCATTAATACAGTGATACCGAGCACTGGTTTAATAAGTGTGGGGAGTGGGAACAACTGCGAAACTATGGAATCAATTTTTGGAAAGAGAAAAGCTGATTTATTACATTAGAAATACGCACGGTAACGCAAATTGAACAATAAAAAGGAAGACTAGATGAGGAATACCATTACTGTTGGCTGTGGCTGCATTGGAGGCTGTGGCATATGAGGCATCATCATACCAGGCATCACAGATGGCATCATACCAGGCATCTACAATGAAAGCATGGCTGTTAAGTAAACAGAACCTACAAAGCAATGATGACAAGACTAAAATACAAGTACGAAAGATGTGAAATAGCTACAGAACAGTTAAATGTTGATATGCAAGTCACTTAAGACTGTAAACTACATAAAGGTCACTGACTTTTTTCCTGGAGGCAGAACAATTCGGGTGAACTTCTAATGTGCCTGTTCTCTGGGTGGTTACACACAAGTTTAGGTTTTCTACTGCAATCAGGAATCCGAGTCATCCTCCGTTGATATGTTTGAGGTATACAACAGGTTTACAGCAGCAAATTGCATGCAGTCTCAAAAATCCTCCCTTAAAATCATGTGTTTGAATAACTGACCTTCCCTTCAATTTTCATTTTTCCCCTCATTCATTTCCTTTGAACGTCCTTCTCCTTCACAGCCACATTTTGTTTGCCTCACTTGAGTACTTAAGACTACTCTAGTCGCAGGTCTATACCTTAATCTATTTCACTGAAACTGTATCCCTGCAACATAAAAATATATTTGGAAACGAGGTTAAATTAGCTATCATCAGCTAAGGGACTGAAATTCAATTCAATTTTTTGGGAGGTTGGGGAGGGGGAAGAGGTGAAATGGAACCCCACAGCATGAGGATAACATTCAAAACATTAATTAAAAAAAGTTATGTTATAATAGAGGAAATCCCATTAAAATCTGCAAAAGAGACAGAATTTAGTGAAAAGCAACCTTACCATACATTCTTGATAAGCTTTACTATAACCCATGGTAGATAGACTACATTACCAAATAGGTATATAAATTGTATCACAAAAGCCTCACCTGTCCCATTGACGGTCCTCCCATGGGACCCCCCATATGCTGCATCATCTGGGGCATCATTCCATGTGACACTGGGGGCATGTTTGGCATTCTTTGGCCCATGTGTGGCATCCCCATGCGCTGGAAATGAGGAATGCCTGGGTGACCCATCTGAAATTAAAACAACCTCAATTAACATAAAATCAAAAGCATTTCTATGTGTTACGCCCTGTGTTTGTCTCATCAGCAAAGAAACATTAATACAAGTGTGTAGGAAGCTGGCTCTGTATACACTATATCAAAATGAGACATTGTGTGTACAGTGTCCAAGGGTTCCCCAGAGGCTTAACAGAGATTAAAGTAGATAGTACTAATGCTCTCTTTTGTGGTAGTGTGGTTGAGCAGTTAGGCTTATCAGAGGGTAGTGAAAAGTATTTGCTGTACACACACAGGCAATAAAGCACACACTCAATAACACCTGGCCAATGGTTTTCATACAGCAAAAATATATTTTGTTACTTTATTTCTGCAACCACAAGATTCAATTTGCAAGTAAGTATCCAACATATGTATCAATACCACTTGGTTTTGAATTGGCAAGTTATACTTTTTTTTAATAAATAGCAATAATCGGTTTCAAAAGTTGACAGTGCAATTTTCAAGGACAGTTCTAGGGGGAAGAAAAGTTAGCATAGTTTTGAGGAAAGTTCTAGACTTACCAGTAC